>NW_027527930.1:648362-802556 GCF_008692635.1 Crocuta crocuta | reverse complement strand
AAAAAAAAAAAAAAAAAGTAATAACCCAAGAAAGTGCCTTTAGTGTACACTGACAACCTAAATGCCCTTTTATCCCTTCTTCATTTGAGCAGGTCAGTTTAGATTCTTTAGGAGTAGCAAAAGATGTTAGGCTTCTAGCTGGACCTGTGCTTACCAAATCTTCAAGTTGCTTCATGGCTATCCCTTGAATTGGTTTCAGATTGTGGATATTGTGACTTTTTATTACCTTTTCAAAACTTCTACGTTCATCATTCTGGGTGCAGCCCAGGTGTCAACAAGATCAGACAATGTTTGTGGCTTCTGCTAAGGTTAAAGAAAGGCAAAGATTCTTACAGGTGATGGTGCCAGAGAATGAATCAATAGTCAAATGTAACCCAAGTTCCAGCTTGTTAATACAGTGCATGGTTCAGCTGCACTTTATTCCCCAAGAGGTTTTTCAGAGTAAACTCATCAGTCCAGGTGCCCCATATTGCTGCTGTGCCATTTCAAAATGTGTTTAGTTCAGAAGATAGGTTTTGGTCTTGAAGAGGTCGGAAGGGATTTGTAGTTGTTTTTGTACCTTTGGATAACCCAGAGTAGGAGTGAGAGGAGTCAACTGAGGTGCCTTCTGAACAAAGTTAAATGCATGCTCTACAATCACAGGATCATCCCTTTAGCAGGCTTATCATCAAGTTTTAGGATCAGACACTGCCTCTAAAATAGAGAGAAATATTGTCCAGCCTTTGTTTGGACGATTTACTTGTGAATCAGCCTGGAAAGGGTATACTTCGATAAGCAGAACTATTTTATATGGCTGTTCATGTCTGAGGCTTTCAGTGGGCAGACACATGTCTCTGAATCACTTTAACATACTATGTCAAACATTAGTCCAGAATTTACTAAAGTAGAGCTTGATTTCCACTTAGAAAGTGACTTAGAAAGAAATTATGTCTCAAAAGACTTGTACATAAGAATTAGAATTCTAAGTTTCGATCAAGTTATAAAAAATTAAAAACAAAAACAACAACAAAATTCATTAATCAAATAATTTTTGCTTATTGAAGGTCTACTTTGACCCAGACATAATGGTAGGGACCAGTGATGCCAGTGAGAACAAAATGAATATATTCCTGTCCCTCATGGAGATTTAGTCTGGCAAATAAACATACAGTTGATCTAGAACAATGCAGGGGTTAGGGGTGCTCACCCCCACACCATCAAAAATCCATATATAACTTTTGACTCCTTTAAGACTTAACTAGCCATCTGTTGACTGGAAGCCAGGCCAATAGCACAAGTTGGTTAACACATATTTTGTATTTTATGTGTATTATATGCTGTATTATTACAATAAAGTAAGCTATAAAAAAGAAAATATTATTAAGAACATTATAAGGAAGAGAAAACACAGCTGATAGATAGGTAAATACTGTAGTGTATTTATTGGGAAAATCTGTGTATAAGTGGACCCACACAGTTCAAGTCTGTCTTGCTCAAGAGTCAACTGTATATGAAACAAGGCCATTTAATATAGTTTGAAAATGTTTTAATAAGAGGATTTTAAGATGCTAAATTAAGATCGTGTGGAAAGGGCCTCCAAATCAGATGTGAGAGGTGATGCAAGGTTTAAGCTGAAGCCCACAGCTTTGCGTTGGAGTTCACCTGGTAGAGTACAGGTTGGGGGAAGTGAAGGTGCATGGAAAAGGCAATGGAAATGTGAACGGTCTTCACAAATACTGGAAGGCAAGAATGCCATGGGGTCAGAGAACCTGTAAGAAACGAAAGAAATCAATGCCTGGTTGGATTTGGAGGTAAGGGTGAGACTGAGGGAAGCCTGTTTAGTGATAGTGCTGAGCTTCTGGTTTGGGTAAGTTGGTGACAGTTTGATGATAAGGATGACAGATTTGATTTTATGGAAATTGATTTTGGAATACATGTTTGACATCCAAGTAGAGACGTTCAATAAATTCTTGGCTATATAGTTCTTAATTTGGGGGAAAAGATGAAGGCTAAGTCGAATCCATAGATATGGGAGTGATAACTGCCAACATGATAGTTGGAGGCCGTGCTTGGATGGCACTGTGTAGAGCAAGAAGGGGAAAAGACAGGTGAGAACTCAGGCTGATAGCAGCATGAAAAGAAAAGGGAGAGGACATAAAGGAGGTAGAAGGATTGCTGTTCCCCAGAACTTCAGGTTTCTGAGCAAAGACAACTTCTGATATAGTGAGGGTGATTCAAAATTATCTGCAGTTGCATGAAGTGTTTTCCTTTCATTGCCATCGTCGGTCCTGCATCTGTCTCCTCTCTCGTCTCTGTTTTCCCTTGACCTCCTTTCTGCTCTCCCTTCTTTTCTCTTTCCATAATCTCTTCATATATATTTAGTATTTGTCTCTTAAATTAGATTTGAAGTGTGGATGGAGCTTGGTAAAGAGAACAGCTGTGAAGTGTGTCATGTTATATGAATATGTTTATTCTAAAAACAAGATCTTATAATTGGCTTTCTTACCATCTCTGATTTTATAAATTCATGGATATTAGTATATGCTCTCTGAAAAGAAAATCTATCATGGAGAGATGGATCAATTAATTTGATTATATATAAATAATTATTTCAGTTCTTCTCTAAAGCAAATCTGATGATAAGGTCTTATTGCCAGTTATGTCTGTATTCTGGATGTTTTCTATTTGTCCCTCATTCACTCTGCATTTTCTTGTTAATACTCTTTGTTTTGGGAGGCCCACTTTTATGAACTGTATCAACCAAACTCCCTTGCCCTTTGCTTCCAGTTGGGTTTGGACAATTGGAGGTGCAGACAAGAGATGGAAGGGTAGGATGAAGTGAAATAGATAATTCATCATGTCTCTTCTTGCTGGCCACAAGTTTTCAGTGGCTGTATTTCTCAACCTAAGATTATAACTGCTGCCACTTTTCTGTAGCCATACGTCTCTCACGTACAGTGCATACAGAGCCCATGTTCCTCTGTCTTAGCAAATGGTAATGGATTTTTTATCTTAGCTATGAGGTGTTATCATACCCTTTTGCTTTCCATTAATTCTTTTTAAGTAGTGTCTTCATTAAACTCTTCTGTTATCCCTTTTAAATGCTCCATCTGTTTGCTTCTGGTATCCTGATGGAAAGAATCTATGCTGGGCTGCAGGCTATTTAAGGATAAGATCTCTACTTGATATATTTTACCTTTATTTACTTAATGACGTAAAAAGGACTAGTGCCTTAAAAGAGTCCATAGGAAGTATTTAAAAAACATTTATTGGAAGAATGAACATATGAACGAATGCTACTTCTAGAATGAGTTGAGCAGAAATAGCACAAAGTAAGAGGCAAAACAACTTATAAAATACACCTTGAAAATATCTGGTCTTATCCCAATGTATGTGGCATTTAGATTAAAAAAAAAAAGTGATGGCTATTTCTCCTTTTAAAGAAAATTCAAATAAATAATCTAGATTACAATAGCACCAACTTGAAAACGAGGCTGTACAAATTGAAGTACACACAGAAAAGTTAGATGAAAAAGCATGGAAATTCAGGAGGCCATGTTTGAAAGGAATGTAAGCCACAGGGCTCCTTCCTTGAGAAGTTAACTCCCCGATTTGAGATTAGCTCCTGTGGTTTGGCTGGCTACATGGTAGATGTTTAGCAAGCAATAACAGACATTTCCCTTTTTTCCCCAGGCAATACAGTGCCCAAACCAAAAAAGCATTGTTCTATCTATAAAACAAAATAAAACACAACAAAATGGCACAAGCCCACAATGGAGCATGTTGAAGCAGTATTTTCCAGTGAGAGTGTTAAGGATTAAGCAGCAGTATGGCCAGATTAGTGTTTCCTTTTCGTGACCTTCTTGCTGTACACAGAGTGAAATGTCAACACAGAATGAGCTGGTTGGCTGAGGAGGTTTCTGTGCAATATGGGGGTGGGGGTGGGGGGTGGACGGGAGAGCTGGATTGAGATGCCAGCCAGACTGACCTTTTCCATTTGTGTTGTGAGAAAAGCTGCAGAGAGTGGCCGGGTTACTGTCTAAAAGCCAAGGGCAATGCTGAATGGGCAAAGGCCTTCAGGAAATAGAGGGTATGTATGTAAGTATTTTTGTGGTGGTCTGCCGCCTTTTTATAATACCTTCACTGTTCCCAGCCTGGCTACTGCTGCTATTGCCACTGTTCGTGGCACTGCCGGTGTCACTGCCGCCGTCAACGATGCTTTCATGACCACCACCACAATCAAAACCAACAGTAATGACAAATACCCTGGCGATGTTCCGCTGTGCTCCTTCACTAGGAAGTACACAGTGTAACGGTGGATTCCTCCTTCAGACTACAATGCATGCTGCAAGCCACACTCTCGCACTGTGTGACCAGAGTTCAGGAGGTTCTGCGTTCACCAACAGTCACAAATGTCAACTTGTCCCCCTCAGTTCTCCACTAGTACATTGTATGATTTTGAGCTACTTATGAAGGAACAAATTACTAAGAAAGTAATTTGTAAGTCAGCTATTTATCAGGATAAGCAAAAGTTCAGAGATTTTGAAGTGGATTAAAACAGTATTTGGTATTAATTGATAATAAAGTATTACTTTACATTAATGAAATAAAGTATTACAAAGAAGAAATGAAAGCCATGAAAACATATCTATATACATACACACACACACACATGCACACATACATGTGTAATATGTACCAGAGACCTTCAGATATAATTATAATTCAGTCTACTTTCTTCTTTGTCACCTTATTGAGTATAATTTTTATAACATAAAATCCATCCACTTTAAGTATATAATTCTATGTTTTAATGGATACATCCAGTTATGAAACCAGCACCAAAACCAAGTTTTTGAACACTTCTGTCCATTCCCAGCAATTCCCTCCTTTGCCTTTCAGCGTTTGATTGTGATATGTTGTTGGTTTCCTTTATGTTTTCCTGGTTAGTTTTGTCAAGCTTGGATGTGAAGGATCATACTTTTCACCAAATTTGGGAAGATTTTCTCAGTCATTATTTCTTTCAGTATCTTTTCTTCCCCCTTATGCCACCTTCAGTTGCATATGTATATTGAAATAACTGACATTGTTTCATACATTTGTAAGGTCTGTACAGATTGCTTTGAGTTTTTGTCTCTGTTCTACAAATTTGATAATTTCTGTTGACCTGTTTTCCAAGTTAACAGATTCTTTCTTTCTCATCTCCTATATGCTGTTTAGCCTGTCTAGTTACTTTTAAAATTTCAGCTATTGCATTTTTAAGCTCTAGAATTGCCATTTGATCATTTTTTTTTAAAAAATTGAGTAGAATTGACACACGAAGTTATACTAATTTCAGGTGTACAACAGGTGACTTGAAAATCACTGCAAGTGTAGCTAGCTACCCTCTGTCACCGTACAATGCTATCACAGTATCATAACTGTATTCCTCGTACTAGGGCTTTTATTCCTGTGACTTAACTCCTTCCATAATTGAAAGCCTGTACCTCCCAGTCCCCTTCACCCGTTTTGCACATCACCCCCACCCCCGTCCTTTGTGGCAAGGATTGGTTTGTTCTCTATTTATAGGTCTGATTCTGCTCTTTGTTTATTCAGTTGGTTTTTTGAATTCCACATTTGAGTAAAATCATATGGTATTTGTCTTTCTCAGTCTGACTTACTTCACTTAACATAACAACTTCTAGGTCTGTCCATGTTGTTGCAAGTGGCGTGACCTCATCTTTTTTTACGTCTGTATAATATTCTTTCTCCATATATGTGTATAAATATATGTATATTCTATATATTATANGCACACATCTACACACATTACATATATATTACATATATATGTAATACCTATATTGCATATATATGTAATACCTATATTGCATATATATGTAATACCTATATTACACATATATGTAATACATATATATTACATATATTACATATATAGGTATTACATATATACATACACACATCTATACACATTACATATATATATAAATATATATAAATATATATAAATAAAATAACATCTTCTTTATCCATTCATCTGTCAATGGACACTTAGGTTACTTCCATTCCTTGGCTATTGTAAATGCTGCAGTAAACATAGGGGTGCATATATTTTTTCAAATTAATACTTGTGGGATTTCTTGGGTACATACCTAGGAGTAGAATTACTGGATCATATTATATTGATATTTTTAATTTTTTGAGGAAACGCCATACTGTTTTCCACAGTGGCTGCACCAATTTACATTCCCACCAAGTGCACAAGGGTTCCTTTTTCTCCACATCCTTGCCAACACTTGTTATTTCTTGTCTTTCTGATTTTGGGCATTCTTACATGTATAAAATGATGATATCTCATTGTGGTTTTGATTTGCATTCCCCTGATGATTAGTGATATACAGCATCTTTTCAAGTGTCAGTTGGCCATCTGTATGTCTTTAGAAAAATGTCTATTTAGTTCCTCTGCTCATTTTTTAATCAGATTTTTTTTTTTGGTGTTGAGTTGTGTAAATTCCTTATATAGTTTGGAAATTAACCTGCTATTGGATATATCACTTGCAAATATCTTCTCCCATTCAGTTGGCTGCTTTTTTGTTTTGTTAGTGGTTTCCTTCACTGTGGAAAAGCTTTTTATTTTGATATAGTCCCAATAGTTTATTTTTGATTCTGTTTCCCTTGCCTTAGGATACATATCTAGAAAACCGTTGCTATGGCCAATGTCAGAGAAATTATTGCCTGTGTTTTCTTCCGAGATTTTTATGGATCCTTTTCTTTAAAAGCTCACTTCTCTATTAGGAGTTCCTACTGTTCACCTTTTCTTAGTATATTTTTGGTTTAATTATGTGAACATATTTATAATAGCTGCTTTGAACTTTTCACTAAATCCAGCATCTGGGCCATTAGGCCTAAGTTTCAATTATCTTTTTTTTTTTTTTTTTTTTTTTTTTTTGAAATTTTTTTTTTTTTTTTTTTTTTTTTTTTTTTGTGAGAACTTTTAAGTTCTACTCTTTTAGCATATTTCAAATATACAATACAGTTTTATCAACTACAGTCATGCTGTGTTTTCCATGATATCCTCAGGCCTTCCTCATTAAAAAAATATTTTTTAACCTTATTTGTTTATTTTGAGAGACAGAGAGAGGCAGAGAGAAGGAGAGAAACAGAATCCCAAGCTGGTTCTGCACTGGCAACGCAGAGCCCAATGTGGAGCTCGAACTCTCGAACCGTGAGATCATAACCTGAGCCAAAACCAAGAGTCTGTCGCTTAACCAACTGAGCCACCCAGACGTCCCAGGCCTTCTTCATCTTATAGATAAATTTTATACCCTTTTATGAAAAACTCTTCTGATTTTTCCACCTCTCAGCCCTGGCAACCACTTTACCACTCTCTGTTTCTGTGAGTTTGACTTTTTATGTAGATTCTACATACACATGATACCATGCAATATTTGTCTTTCTCTGTCTGGCTTCTTTCATGTAGCATAATGCCTTCAAGTTCCATCCGTGTTTTTGCAAATGGCAAGGCTTTCCTCTTTGTCATGGCTAAATAATATTCCCTTATATATATTGTGTATGTATATACATATGTTATATACATACCCGTGTACATATACATGTATACACACACACACATATACATACACACCCTATCTTCTTTATTCACTCAGTTGTTGCCAGATACTTAGGTTGTTTCCATGTCTCGGCCATTGTGAATAATGCAGTGAACATGGGGGTGCATATATCTCTTTGATACCTTATTTTAATTTCCTTTGAATATAAACCCAGAAGTGAAATTATTAGATCATACAGTAGTTCTGTTTTAATTTTTTAAGCAGCTTCCATACAGTTTTCCATAGGGGCTGTACCAATTTACATAACCACTAACAGTACACAGACATTTTTTTCCCCTCCATTCCTCACCAAAGGTGTGGGTCTAGTAATTTTTGCTTTAAAAGTAGGCATTTTAGATGATGCATTATAGTGATTCTGGGTTCTATTTTTTTCTTATAAACATTAGTTTTTATGTTTTAATAGGCTGTTAATATACATGGATACAAGGTAGATAATCTGTCTTTCTTGTGGTGTACAACTGCTGAAGTCTATGCAGTTTGGTTTTTGTTTTTATGCTTAATTCTCTAAGAGTCTCCACTACATCTGTTCACTCGAGTGGTCAGCCAATAGTTTGTGCAGAGACTATACTGAAACTCCTGAAGTGCCAAGATTTCCACCTCTGCCACCCAAGCTGTGTGTGGGGGTTGAGGAACACATTCAAAGGCATAACAAGTTTACAAGTCTCCCTAGGCTTTTGATTTTTGCCAGATTCTCTAGTGTCTTCCACATGCATATGCAGTGTAGCAGTCAGCCAGAGAGTGAATTATATCAGCCTTTCCTTGGTTCTCTTGCTTCCAAAATCTCCTCATTAAATTTCTACTTGCTTTACCACCTACCCAAAACCAAGTTCATCACCTCTGGCCAGTAGAATTTTACTGCTGGAACTTGGGAGCAGAGAAATCCTCTAGGCAAGAAGCCCAAAAGCTCATTGTTTTTTCTCACAATGCAGTAGTAGTTTTTCATGAACAAGTACTCCTCAAGTTCTTGCTTGCCTTTGGAGGTTTTCCAGTGCTCTGAAAGGTTGATTTTTAATATTTTAACCTAATCTCATTATTAGTATTATTATTATTATTGGTTTTTCTGCATGGGGAAATTAAATAACCCCATGCATCTATTAATAAATGGAGAATGACCTATTTTGCTTAAATTTTCTATGAACACACTCCATTATCTGAATTCATTGATATTTTTATGACTCACATATGCCAGTATTGAAAACACTCACACACTCAAGCAAGTCCAGTGAGCCTTTGGAACTTTCATGGTGCAATGGACTGAATGGTGTCCCTGTCAAATTCATATGTTGAAGCTCTAACCCCTAATGTGAGTATAATTGAAGATAGGGCTTTTGGGAGATTATTAAAGTTAAATGATAATTAAGGGCAGAGTGATAAAACAATAGGATGGTTGGCCTTATGAAAAGAAGAGATTTCCCCAACCATACCTACCAAGGAAAGGCCAAGTGAGTGCCCAGAAAGAAGGTGGCCATCTGTAAAACAGGAAGAGAGCTCTCACCAGAACCAGCCATAAAGGCACCTTGGGCTCAGGCTTACAGCCTCTAGAACTATGAGAAAATAAATTTCTGTTCAAACTACTCAGGCTCTGGCATTTTGTAATGCAGCCTGAGCTGACTAATATACATGGAGTTCTCATTCAGGTAACTACCGCAATTCTATGAGGTTTCAGAAGTTTTCCTATACCCCTACTTTTTTTTTAATTAATAAAAATATTGAGATTTAGGGAAATGATGTATTCATCTAAATACAAATAATTTATCAATAAATTAAGCCAGTGGCCTAACGCCTGACTTTATCACTAACGAAAAAGCTATGAGCATATTTTATAGCTGTCAAACCTTCGATCAGATATTACACATCGAGTGGTTCATCGTTCCTTCCAGAATCAGGTCCATCACACTGATCCTGCAGTCCTGCACGGTAGCAGCGACTGAGGGATGCTAGCCTGTCAACAGGGCATGGCTTCACCTGTGGCCCATAGTCTGCAGCATTCTTGTCCCTGACCATCTTCACTCATTGAAATAATGTTTTGCTTCATTAGATACTTGAGACTGTAGTACCTGGATTGTATCCCTTCTCATAGTAAGCCAGCATTTGTTTTTTGTCCTCATTCTGGACATCAGGCTATCCTCAGCTGGAAAGAATGAATTTCCACAGAAGTCCTCAGTCATTTCTTTGCTTCTATTGACAGTTGAGGTAGCTGTATTAAGGAGTGAAAACGTAAGTTTATTGAACTTACTCAAAATTTTTAGAGTGCTGAAGATTTCTGCTCTTAGTACTATCCATTTTCAGCCAAACCCCAAATCTAAAAAGTCTAAGGAGAAGATAAATGGAGGCACCCAGGAGAAATCAAGACACTTTCCAATTTATAATGCTTTTTTGCTGTCAGTTGTACTGCACTAATTTCTCTTTGTGCCTGCTCACCTTAGACTTTCATTTGCCTGTATCAATTCAGTTAATCTCTTTAATGTACTAAACTTTTCTCTATTCCTGGAATGATTCTCAAGTCCAAAGCTTTCCTATAGCACAGGTACTATTATGTAACATCAGGGAAATTGAGTCATGGATGTGTTTTCAAGATAAATTGACAGTCTCCACTTCTAAATCAGGCCTGTTTCACTTCCTGGAGCATTTAATCTTAAAAAGCTGTGGAGTGGGATTTTTCCCTGTGATCTAGATGATGCTATCATATTATATTCTAAAAATATACTGAGTACATTTTATATATATATAAAATATATATATATGTTCTCTGATTCTGCCCTGGAAGAGCATTTAAACCAAAAGATTAGCATAACAAGATTATCATCTTCTGGGTCATTTTCTCAACTAGTATTCCTCACTTTCCCACAGGACAGGTCTGTCAGTGTTCTTACCCCCAAGTTCCTCAGCATGAGTCAATCCTGTGGTAAAATGTTCCCATTGTTACTGTAACTTCAGGCATTGGAGGGAAAGCCCATCTTCAAGGGTTATTTCCAGGATAACAGATTATTACAAACTCCCAATTACATTGATGAATGTACATTGCCTGACACATAGCAGTCAATGTTCAAATATTTGTTAAATAAGTAAATAGATGTCTTATCCACAATGCTCTTTACAACAGTAAAAAATACAAAGCAACTTGAATTTCTAACATGAGGATCTTTTAAATTAAGTGAATTACAGTGGATTCATTCAGTGAAATGATACTCGAAAGTTAAACATGATGATTCATCTAGATGTTAATTTATAATATATTGCTCCCTGATTCTCCCTCTGTCTTTCACAGCTCTCTCTTTTTTTTTTTTTTTTTTTTTGTCTCTTACACTGTTCCCTTCCTATCCTCAAACTATAATTAACTTCCAAAATTCTGCCACTGGCTCTTTTTTTTCCTCAAAAATTTCCCTGTGATTTTCCCCTGTATACACATACTTTTAGCTCTTAACTTTAGACCACACAAAGGAGTACATCAAGAGTAGTTGATAAGGAAGTGAAGACCTTGAGTTACAGACAGAATTTGGACAAGTAAAAATAGAGAGAAAACCATCCTAAGCAGAAGAGAAAGTATAAGAAGAGTTGCAAGAAGGAGCAGGGCTATTTGAAGGACAGTGGTCATCGTCAAGTATCAGGGGTGAGGCATGAAACTAGGTTGGGACTTTATTCTGCAGAGACTTTAAAACTTAGTTTTCTAGATAACAGGCTCACAGATGGGTTTTATCAAGGGAACACAGGCAAGTTACACTTAAAGAAGATTCCTATGGCAACACAAGGAAGCTTTGGCTAGGGAGAGGCAGGAAACAAAAGTATGTAAAAGAGCAGAGTAACATAGGTGAGGATATAACAACAGGTATGGGACAAGATGAACACATGCTTTTGCTCAGTACTTGGCAAAGTATGGTTCCTTGGACCAAGTGTGCCTATTGCCTGATTTTATAAATAAAGTTTTGTTGGAACATAGTCCCACTTGTTCATTTACATATTGTCTGTGGCTACTTTTGTGCTACAGTAGCAGAGTTGAGTGTTGTGACAGAGATTGTATGCCCCACAAAAATTAAATTATTTACTATCTGGTACTTTACCAAAAAATGTTTGCCAATACTTGTTCTAACTCAGAGATGCTAGCATTAACATACCTCCAAATTTGACAAAACGTAGAGGATGGGACAGAGGAAGAGTCCAAAACAAGTGGGAAGCTTCATTTCTGTATGAAGTTCTGTATGACTGGACGGACAGTGTTTTCAGATGATGTCAGAGGACATCATGAAGTCAGGAAGAGAAAGACTTTAAACAATAAGTAGATGTATGCATGTTTGGCTATACGTTCCCAGAAAATAATGGAGAATTAAAAATCTTACTATCGCATCTCTAAGTATAAGCACTTCTTTTCAATATTTTAAGCATCAAAGAGAATTCTAGTGTTAAGTAGGGGCCTTTTCGGGATGGTCCAAACATCTCCAAGACTGTCCTGATTATCTTCCATGCTTCACTGACAACTTTTTCCTAAAGTTTGGTTCTCCATTTAGGATAACTTAATTTTTTGGCCATGCCTGGAAATGTCATCACTGTGAATCACCTCAGCAATTGGATAGTCAATCCTTGATGCTTGGAGTAATTTTAAACAAGAAGATTTTAGACCAGGGGTGCTTGGGTGGCTTACTGGGTTAAGCTTCTGACCTCAGCTCAGGTCATGATCTCATGGTTCTTGGGTTGGAGCCCTGTGTTGGGCTCTCTGCTGTCAGTGCAGAGCCTACTTAGGATCCTCTGTCCCCATCTCCCTCTGCCCTTCCCCCATGCTCTCTCTCTCTCTCAAAAATAACATCAAAAAATATTTTAGACCATATTGTTAGTCAAAACAGATTACTGCAGATTGTTCTCTTAATTCATAAAGGTTTTCAGAACCACTGTCAATCTATTAGCCTTGTGCTCTGCAGTTTTCATCATAGAGCAACATTGTCAGCTCAACAATTTTTATTATTACTTCCAAATTCATATTGGAGATGATGTCCAAACTACAGAGGAAAATTTAATTTTTCTTGACTATCTTAGCTTTAAAAATGCTTTTATTAAGCATTTTTAATTTAGCTTCACTGTTTAAAATACATTATCCTATTGAATGATGAGTTATTAATTATATTTTAAATATATATAAACCTAAGTAATATGACCATTTTTTTATAGCCTGCTTTGGATGAAGATGGAAGTGACATAAACTTAACATAAAGACTAAGTGGGCATATGTGCAGTGTAGTCAGTCCACAGCATCTTCCATTTTCCTCATTTGAATATTCAAGAATATTTGTTTCTGTATAAAATAATTCATATTGGCACATCTTGTTCTGTACAATTCTACCCAGAAGTTGCTTTAATCTCAAAAACATGCATAGAATTCTTTAAAACATTAGACAGTAAAAGGAGAAGAAGAGGAAACAGAGAAAAGAGGGGAGGAAGAGGAAGAAGAAGAGGAGGAGGAGGAGGAGGTGGAGGTGGAGGAGGAGGAGGAAGAGAGACATAGGCTGCACATGGGATGAGGGCCCTTCTCTGTCCCCGCCTTTGGGGGTAGCTTTCAGCCCCTGGAAAGGGACAGAGCCAGAGGCTACAATCGCTGGTAGGGCTGGCCATCGCCCACCTTCAGCTTCTGGAAGTTCAGCTGGAGGTGGATAAGCCTCACTACTGTGTCCTTCTGCTTCCTTGAGTGCTCAGCCAGCTCCAGAATCACGTGCTGGCACTTCTTGATCACCTGCTGTGGCTGCTGGATGTCAGAGGCCAGTAACAGACCCTTCCCAGAGCTTCCTCTTGGATGAAAGCTGGGAAATGATATTTGCCTGTCATGAAGGAAAGGAAGTGGCCTTCAGCTTAAGCACCAAACCCAGAGATACCCCAGGCACCCACCCACCTGTATGTAGCCCTACCACCTCACCAGGACCCCAGGCCAGGATTCAACAAAGCCCCTAGACTCAGGACTCAGGTCCCACTGAGGGAAGAAGACAGGCTCAGGTCTGAGCTGGGGAGCTGAGGCTGATCTCACCCCAGGGGCCCTCAGGAGCCGTCCTCTTCCTCCAGGAGACCAGGCAAAGTGAGGTGACACCCATACTCTTGGAGCTCAGTGTGTGGCCCATAAAAGGAATTAAAAAAAAAAAAAAAATGTTAGTGAAGATACAAAACACAAATGAAATATGTCTGTACCAGCCAAGCTTAAAGACCATATGCAAAATAAAGAGTTTGGGAAAAATCTTCTATTTAAGTGACATTTGAATGTTACTATGTTTCTCTCAAATAAAAGTTAAAAATACTATGCCTAAAAAAAAAAAAAAAAACAAAAACAAGGAAGAGGGGGGCTAGGGCAGCTCAGTAGGTTGAATCTGACTCTTGATTTTGGCTCAGGTCATGATCCCAGGATCCTGTGATCAAGCCCCACAGTGGGTTCTGTACTGAGGATGAGCCTGCTTGATTCTCTCTCTCTCTCTCTCTCAAAAAAATTTTTTTAAAAGGAGGAGGAGGAATATTGATTGATTGATGAGTGTGTGTGTGTGTGTGTGTGTGTGTGTGTGTGTGTGTGTGGCTTTCAATAGAAAGGGAAGAAAAAAACAGAGAAAAAATAATGTGGATACTTAGTGTCCTTCATGGCCATGGCGGGTTCCCTTTCTAGGGCTCTTTCTGAGCTACTAGGTATGAATTATTTCCTAACTCTTGTGGAAGAAGAGATGCAGAAAACTTACAAATGTAGATCCAGAACACTGCATGGAGTTGGGAAAATTTGGTGATTTCTGAACTTGCATTTATACCCCTCTCTTACTACAGACAGATTCTTGTGTATTGGAGCATTATTTAAACTACCAAAAAATATTAGCTCTACCCAGCAGGTAGACACCTCTGCCAGAATAATGTTAAATTAAATAAACAGCGTCTAATGAGATCTGTTATTACCTGCTCTTTTGTCGTGCTTGGGCACGCAGTCTGAAGGCTTGTGTTTCTAAGTGCGATCATAAATCTTTCAGTCTGTTTTGCTCCTTACAATTCTAACTAACATCTCTCCTCTAATGTTGAAGTCTATAGCCTCATTTAAATCTTTAAATATCATTTAAATCTCCAGTGTTGATATCTTATGTCTTTATTAAATGTTATCTCTGAAAAGATAACAAAGACTGCATTGCAACAGATCATTTTTAAAAGAGAAAATCCACTTGCTTGGAAATGAGAGAGTATTAAGAATCGAATTCTGCCAGAGGAATACAAACTTGTATATGATGAATCCTTCTGTTTTCCCTGATTTTTATTAACATCATTCTCATCAGTATGACCCTCGGGGGTCCTGTCCAGAGCTTCATGCACTCAGCTCTGTGCTGGGTAAAGGAAAGAGAAGACAGAATTCCAACACATGGCTAAGAGTCTAAATTAATCTGCCTTGATTACACATTGTAAAGATGTAACCTCACAGGTAGCTATTTCTGTAATATGAAAGAAAGTCTCTTACAGGAAAAAAATATATATAAATCAATAGATAATACCTTGCCTCCATGAATATATTGAATAAACTCTTGCCTCCACACAGATCTCATACTTGTTTTATAATAACTTACTACACAGTTTTATTTCCTAGTTACCTCTTAGGAAGATACAAGATGTATAAGAAGGGCATAGACTAGAGTCCAGTAGCACTAAGATTGAATTCAGTTTTTGATTTATTAGATGTGCAATATCTGAGCTTAGGTGCCCATAAGAAACTTACTGTATTCAAATCTGAACACAGATCTGTTTTTCCTTAGGATCTATTCCTTCTCTCATATATCTTATCTCCAGCAGTCCCTGACTCAAGTAAGAAGCCTGCAAATCATGATAGGCTTTCCCTTTCTTAGTCCACCATGATTTTTCTGCACGTGTAACCTGCCAAGTTTCCTAGCGGCTGTGCTTTTCCACCTCTCTGTCTTAGTTTAGACCCTGTTCAGTGCTCCGTAGACTGCCTTCTCACTGGCCGGTTGCTGTGACTCCAGCCTAACCATTGATCTATCTTTGTGTAATGTTGCACTTGGGACCTCCCTAAAATACCAATCTGACCATGCTGTGCTCCTAAGTCAACTACTCAGTGCCTCCTCGCTGCAAACAGGACAGAGGCCAGCTTCTCAGCATGGCCCTCACGTCTCTCCGGTATGGCTCTGGTGCCTTTGGCCCCGTGCAGTACGTTCCAGCCTCCAGCCACTTGTGTTTTGTGAATGGGCTGAGATCTTTTGTGCCTGAACCTTTCTCACACTTCTTCTTCCACTGTGAATAACTCTCCTCTGCAGTTTCTTTTTAGAAATAAACAAGAAGCCCACAAACAAAAATGAAGCAAACAACAACACGACTTTGAATATTTAGATTTAGTATTGAGTTTTTAGGAAGATTTTCTTACCTTCTTTGCAATAACCCTCTCTGTACTGTGTGTGTGTGTGGGGGGGAGGTGGTAAGAATTAATTACCATTGAAAGCAGTGGTCTCCCACATTTTCCTAAAATCCTTATTCTTTGGTTTAAATGACATTTATTTTTATTTATCAGGAGGCTTCTTGGTGCCTACACTTACTTGCTACATATTGTTCAGTCCTGGATTTCCCTTATACCTTGATCATATCTCACAGACTCTGTAATACAGCTACCATGATTTTAGTTCTGAAAGTAATCACTCTAATAAATGCCACTCTAAAAAGAAAAAGTCAGCTCCTTTATTAAGTATAGGCCACATTTGCTCCTTATTTACATGTAGTTGATTAAGGTATAACAATATTTAAATTCTTGAATGTCATTGTTTCTGTATTTTAACAGCACACCCTACCACTCCTAATTATCTTTTACTGGGGAAAATAAGCACTGTAGACTTGTTTTATATAAGAATTTTGCAAAACAAACTCCTTTATGAATTGTGGTAATTATGTGACAAGGTTTAGCACCACAGTGGAATTTCTGTATCCTATCTCACTACAGATATGGACATTAGACTTGTGATCATGTGTTACCTCTGTGAGAACGATGCTGCTGATTCACAAAGTGTTTTGAGTAGGTTATGCATTGGGAGGAGATAAGTCGCACCAACTATACGTGCTTGCTTGCTCATAATTTAATGGCAGTCAAGTGTATGCCAGCTGAGTGGGACTAGGGTTGTGGAATGTGATCATTGAACATGAATCATGCTGCTTTGAAGGGGAGGCAGTCAGGACTCTTACCGAAATTAAAACCCATTCCTAGTCTACTCTTTCCCAAGTGACACATTACTAAGAAACCCTTGGTGTACTGGGGTGTAATATTGATTCTCTTATCCCTATTCATTTTTGACCTTGGACAAAAGGGGGAAAGATGGTGGCCATTGTGGTGCAGAACAGGATGCTGTCTGTGGTATAAAAGAGGACCAAGAAGTGTTTGGATCACTTCTTGTTAGATAAGAGTAGGATACATCTCTGGGGATACTACTCATCTCTTCCATCCTGTGTTATCCTGGTGGGTTTCATAAACTGTCATAGACTAGAAATTATTTGACAGTGCAACTTAAAGCAATGATTCTAGCAGGTTTTTAAAAACATGAGCATACAGGAGCACCTGGGTGGCTCCACTGGTTAAGTGTCTGACTTTGGTTCAGGGCATGATCTTGCAGTTCTGTAAGTTTGAGCCCCACATCGGACTCTCTGCTGTCAGCGTGGAGCCCACTTCAGATCCTCTGTCTCTGTCTCTCTGCCCTATGCATATGCTCTTTCTCTCTTGCAACAATAAATAAAAATTTAAAAAAATTAAGCATGCTATTATATAATGCTGTTTTATGGAATCAATATTGCCAGACGGAAATGGGATCAATATTGCCAGACAGAAGAGGCAGGCCATTACTGCTTACAGACTTCCAAGAGCTTCTGAATGATCTACATAGAATTGACATGCAACAGAAAAGCACACATTGGAATAAAAATTGTCTTGTCAGTTTTAAGTCAACAAATCTCTCTGGCCCTGTTACACTTTTCATACACCTGAAGCTGTGTTGTGCTGGCTCAATAATCAATGAGCCTTCACTGCCCCTAGGTATATTGGCTAATTTTTCTTCTTGAGAATCAGGAATAACAGATTATCCCTAGGACAAGAACTTGGGTATACTGTTATCATTGTCACCATCAGGATTAGAAATAGCAGTGACAAGAATGCTCACAGGCAGTAAGTGTTATGCACTGAGCTAAAAATGCAGCTAATCACTGGGTCTCAAATATAATTGTAATATGTCACCAGATCTCCTACGGTGACATATGTGACAACGCTTTTCCTTTTGGCTTGTCAGAGTGGAGTTTGTGGTGAAGTCTTCCATCATCTTTCCCAAAAAAGAAGGAGGTATACCATCACGAAGATGACTGCTGTGTTTGAGAGCAATTCCATTGACTCTAAAGTATGTTTTCCTAGTTCTTGATATCACCCTGTGTTCCACTGAGTGTCACTGGCTTGTGCTTATAAAAGAGTCTGGCGTTCTGAGCTTTGTTAGGAAGTGAAACCCCATGTCTTGTCTTAAGCAGAGAGCTCTCTCTACATGACTCCTGCCCTCTGCCCAGCCTGTGAAGCATTCCATCTGCCTATGTCTGTGAGGAGGCACACAGCCTCTGGGGCTGAACCGGTGGGGTCAAATAATGTTCTCACCATTTAGTGTAATTAACTCCAACCACCCGTCTGTTGCAAGCCCCGGTGCAGCCAACACAAGCAAGAGTAGGCCAAGAAGAAATTTCTCCTCATTATTAAACCTAAATCTAAGCACTTGTCTGTCTGTAAAAACAGAGCAAAGGGAGGAAAACTGAAACCAGCGCACAGGGTCTGAGGTTTCAATAAATGTCAGGGAGCGTCAAGTCTGTTTAGATTGCAAATTATTGCTGGCTGACGGTCTTACCATTTTACAGCTAGAGATTGCTGTCATGGGGGTGACGTGGTGGAGGGGAGCCTCTCACATCACAGCCAGAGGGGAACAGAAGTTACCAAATACTATAACAATCATAAAACATTACAAGAGGGACTTTAGCGTTCGCTAAATTTAGTCTTTCCTTAATGCACATCTCAGGAAACAACAGCCCACAACACTTCACCCTTCCCATTGGGTTTGATGAAGTGTTGGATTTGCCAAAGATTGTGACCTCATTTCTCTGGTTTAACCATCCTAAACTTCACTTCATCCCTCTCCTCTGCTCAGACACTTTGAACATCTGAGAATGATAAAGGCACCTAAATGTTTCAAGGTGAATTAATACCTTACTCCATATCCTGGAGAAACACACCAATAATTTGAGTGGTGGTTAAGACTGTTTTTCAAATGGATTAAATGAGTGGGCAATTACTGATTAAAATAAACCCAAGGCCTGAGCCTTCTAGCCCTATATACGGATGAACACTGGTCAGCTGCTTCCCATTGGTGGAAAGGCTTTTCTCCTGCCCTAAAATATACATGCTTCTTGATGTGTCTGCTGAAGTTTACTAATATTTGTTATTCGATTTTTTTCTGACTGACACTTAATGAAGATCTGCTGTGTGCCAAGTACTGTGTTAGATACACTGTGGATCAAAAAGAAGTGATGGTCTCCCTTCTCCCTGAGCTCGGAGTCAAGTGTGCTTGTTTTAACCAAAGTTCTTTTGGTTTCAAATAACTGGAAAATCCCTCAAGTTAACTTAAGGCCAAAGAGAGAACATTGTTGTAAGATGCAGTGGGATCTGTAGCTCCAGGAGAAAAAAAAATATTGTAGGACCACATCAAAGCTTAGAAGTAGGCACTAAGAAGCTGTTAGAAAAAAGATTACTTTCTCTAAACCTCTAGTTGCATCATCTCCACTTTCTCTTGCAGGTAGGCTTTATTCTTCTCATTCTCAGTCTCCTAGGATTTATCTTTCTTTTCTTAACTATGCATATAATTAAAAAAGGTTTTCCCAGGCGAGCTTCCCATTTCATGAACTAGGTTTTGTAAGTCCCAACTCAGAATGTATAGGGGAGAGAATTGGGTTTGTCCAGCTTGGGTCTAGTGTTCGTCCTTGGCAGTTAATGTTGATTATAAGATTCAAGGTCTGAAGTGTGTGGCTCAGTTCCGAGCATATGAGAGGAAGGCAGAGCCTGTCGATACAGTTGATTGATCTGCTTTCTATACTGATACATTTAACGTGCCATAAGGATGAGGTTACAGGTGAGGGATGTCATACAATTCTTTTGTGAGATTTTGAGGAAGGTAGAATCTATGAACTAGTTAATGTCTGAAAAAGAATCTAAGAAAGGAAAAATAATTATGGTTTCTGTCTTATAGAATTTAGGTAATACGCCAGGAGCAGCCAGAAAGCGACTGGCACGAAATTGCAGCCCAGTTCACAGGTGGGCTTGAAGAGGAGGGAGGAGAGGAGGGAATTCCTGCCAGTGAAATCAGGAGCCTTCTATCTGCTCTCTTCTTGTCCACATTTTCTGGGAGGGTTGTTCATCTGAAGCAAAAATCTACTCTGTGTCCTGGGGAAAAGCCAACAGTATGACCAAATGATAAGTGCCAGGCTGCTTGAGTTTGGGCTCCCCAGAAGCTGAACTTATGTCAAAGATTTGAGTGAAAGCATTTTATGTGGGGGATGGCAGAAAATGCCCATAGGAAATTGAAGAAGATAGGCAAAGAAGGGAATGCAACCCATGAAGACTGTGTTACTGAGCCAGTTACAGCCATGGATAAATGGGGATTAACTCACGGAGGGAATTTAGGAATCAGTGTAGAGCATATGAGTTAGAGAGTTATTCTATAAAAAGAGTGAGGTCACTGGGCAAAGGTAGACAGATTCCAGTCAATCGGACTGATAGAGGGCTATTCCCAGGGTTTTGTTTTAAATACTTTGACAATTCCAGTTTGCCATGTTGGCAGCAAAGCAACCTCCAGGAGCAACAGGGAGCCTTTGGGTGGAGGAGGCAGGTACTGACAGTGGCACTAAAGTAGAAAGTGTGAGATGGGGGGGGGGGCACCAAAATAGCCTACTAGAGTCTGACCCATGCACCACTCCTGTCCCTGGTGCACTGTGTCAGTTTCATTCTGTCCTATGTTGATGCTTCAAAGTGGTGGCCAGGTGCAACTTATTAATTAAATAAAATACTTAAAGCAGGAAGGGTCATGGGATAAGCCACAGTTGGCTTCAGTTGGTCTCAAGGCTGCACTTGATATTCCTTGTCTTCCTTTTCTTCTACACATTTCATGTATTCCTCGTTCTTGCCTGACATTTCTGCTGATTTCTCACCCAGTAGAGCCTCAGAACTTCTTCCTTAGCTATCAGAACCCTTGGTTACCATGCCCTTGCCAGGCTTCAAGCTCTGAAACTTTTTTTTTTTTTTTAAATTTCTGAGAGAGAGAGAGACAACGTGAACAGGGGAGGGTCAGAGAGAGAGGGAGACACAGAATCCGAAACAGGCTCCAGGCTCTGAGCTGGCTGTCAGCACAGAGCCTGACGCGGGGCTCGAACCCACGAACCACGAGATCATGACCTGGCCAAAGTCGGACGCTCAACCGACTGAGCCACCCAGGCGCGCCTCCGAAACTCTTGCAGTCACACATTTAGTCTCATCCCCAGGCATAGAAGCACCAAGAAACATTCAGTGAATTCCCTGAGTTCAACACATATATTTGGCCCCATTCTGTAATGAGTTCTTTATGATAATTAAGGTCAAATCTGCCATCCAGTTGGGGGACGAAGCATACTCCAGCTGCAAGAGAAAGCCCTTAAGGAAGGAAAAGAAAGCAGGATTCGGTAATTGGAAGTTGATGGTGTGCACTGAGATAATACGGACACCAGGATGTGAGCCCGGCATGGCCAGGATCTGCTATGTAGGGGCAGAGAGAAACACTCTGTGATATTTGGCTCAATGAACAAATATATAGACTTTAGAGATTCATGACAAGGAGTTTTGGGAAAAAATGTAGACGACTTCTCAGTAATTACCCAATATTTAAAATTATATTGAATATGGATACTCACCAGAAGATCCCAAGAAAGGGACCCTTATTTAAACACAATAATTACTCATGCTGCTATGGATAAAGAACTCAGGAAGGGACAACATTGTAAGCCAAAATGATTTAGTGGCTGTCAAGGGATAATGTGGTTGGCACTTGAGAGCCTAGGGTGAGTCCTTGTACCACTAAGGGAGGCCACAGAACATTGGGATTAGGAACACTGGCTCAGGCACAAGGCTTTTGATGCCCAAGTCCCACTCTTGTGCGAGTCAGGACAAGCTAGACTATGCTGAAGTTTCAACCCCACAATGCCAGCCTTTAAAACAATATATTTCTCAATATGTCACAGTCCATGCAGATCTTTAGATTTTTAATTATGATATTAGAATTTTTTTGGAACAGCTGTCTCTTTCCTTCACTTTAGTTGCACTTCCATCCATCAAAATTCTACTTAACATCCAAATTCCTAATTAAATTTCACTCTTAATAGAACATTCTGCTCCCCGTAATTCCATTACAAAAAAAATAATCACTACCTTGTCTTAACTCTGTGAAATTTATTTTGTATGTATTACCTCTTATGTCTTTTGCAGTTGATTTCTTCTCTGACATCTTATCATAGAGAAAGAACACATAATAGATACTAAGTATTTGTTGTCTAATGAGTAGTTTTAGTGACAATCTTATATAACTTTTGCCTAAGGAATCTACTTTTTTATTAAAAAATTTTAATGTGTATTTATTTATTTGTTTGTTTATTTATTTGAAAGAGAGAGAGGGGGAGATAGAGAGCAAGCAGGGGAGGGACAGAGATAGAGGGAGACAGAATCCCAAGCAGGCTCCGGGCTGTCAGCACAGAACCTGATGTGGGGCTTGAACACACGAATGGTGAGATTATGACCTGAGCCGAAAGCAAGAGTCAGACACTTAATCTACTGAGACACCCAGGCGCCCCAAGAATCCTTACTTTTAATGTGTAGAGTAGATAATTTTTATTCTACAATAGCTTGTATAAATCTTAGACTAAATATAGTGGTAAGGGGTAAGGAACACGTGTGTGTATGTGTGTGCGCATGTGTATAGAACACACTGGCACCTTTTTCAGAGTAATGTTGGCACGTGTCTATCAAAATAAATGAATATTTTAATTTCAGTTGCTTCATTTGTCAACAACCCTACATGTCAGAGCATGTGTTAATCCATATGACTTGTCCCTTAGCCTGTACATCTGTTTTTTATGCCTATCAGAATTAAATATGGCAAACCTCAATTTTCTTTACTTGTTTTTCATGGTACTGGTTTTTTGTTCTGGGATGCTATGCATGTGTATGTTTCAGTAATGGCTACTTTTCTTTTTCCAGACAAGCAGAGAATATGGTAGAGACAATTTATAGTTTATCAAGATACCACAGTACCACAGACTAATTTTTTCAACAAAAATACTAGACAGTTAAATAATAAGGACATTTCGGATTTATGTATTTATCCATTCATTTAAAAATCATTACTTTTAGACTTCATGGAAACAAAGGTGCCCAAATGCCATCATGGAACTTATGTTTGGTGACAGAAACCCTCAAATGATCACCCAAAGGCAATATTAATGATGGCAGCGATAGCAGTGTGTTACATACATGCTGTACTTTGGTGTGAAGCAGGGAGCTGGATCATGGTCAGGGGAGTTTGGAAGGCTTTCCTGAGAGAATTAGTGGATGGGCATGGAAGGCTCAGTGATATCACAACATGGTTGCTGCCTTCACGTGGCTCATAGTTTGATTAAATAGAGTAGCATAAATTGGTGAGTGCCATAAAGAGTCGGACAGGGTCTGTGAATAAGCCTGTATGGGTGTTAATTCTCCCCGAGGTCTGGAGTTGGTGTCATGAAGATGTTGACGTGCTGACTCTTGCAGTGTGAGTGTTTGGCGACGATAGCCCACGATTAAAGACAGCACCAGCATGGAGTCAGCATGGCAAACATTTCTGTAGGACCCAAGGGAAGGTTGAGATTTGGGATGTTCTCATTTTCTGGTTATGTTTTGTTTTGTGGTGTTTTGCAAGGGATTAAACTATTTCATTGTTGTCCCCATGGCCTTCAGGTTCACAGCTGGTTTTTTTGCTCTACAGTCATGCCAGCTTCATTAAGCAGCTACAGAGATACAGCGATCAATATCTGTGTATATTTATTTATCCCCAAGTTTTTTTCAAGAATTCATACAAAATATTTCCGGTAAATGAGTTTTTTAACATTAATTAATTTATTTTGAGAGAGAGAGAGAAAGTGAGAGAGAGAGAGAGAGACAGAGAAAGTGAGAGAGAGAGAGATAATAAATGGGCGGTGTTGGGGAAGAGATAGAGGGAGAGAGAGAACCCCAGTTGAGCTCCGTGCTGTCTGCCCAAAGCCCAATGCAGAGCTTGGAACTCACGAAACTGTGAGATCATGACCTGAGCAGAAACCAAGAGTCAGACACTTAACCAACTGAGCCACCAAGGTGCCCTATTAGTAAATGAGTTTTAATCCTTATCTTCCTTCTCTTCCTTGTCCTAATTAATCTGGAAGTAATGCAACTTGTGACCTTCTTTACTGTTAGCAACGACGCGCAACCAATCATGTTGATTTTTCTTCACGTATTTTTTGGTGAGAAACTTCAAATGCCTTTTGGAGAAAGGCACTTCAGAAGTTACAGTAATCTTGCTTTTGCTTCTTTCAGTGGTTATAATCCCTCTGTGGAGATTACCAGCTTTGTCGTCTACTCGGATTCTCTCTTGCAGAAACTGCTCAAAATTGGCAGCATCCATGATTCCATCTTCTACAGCGTGCGTGCAGTCAAGTGTAAACTTCAGAAATTGATTCTTTCATTTTGCTCCCATCTTTGGCACAAGTATCCCTCCCCAGGTGCCATGATGGCAACGGAGGCAGAAAAGGTAGTCATCCCATTATAATTTGTTGGATGAGTCCCATTTCTCTAGCACAAAAGGGGTACAGGAGCACAAGAAAATCAACACAGCATTCACATGCGCGGGGTCATTGGGATGCTGTCGCCTATGAGTGGGCTTACAGGATATGTATGTATTTAAACACAGCATTTTCTTTGCAAGTGTATTCAGTTCTCTTATTCCATCCTGTAGTGTGTTAAGTTTTTTGGAAGCAAAACCGCTAATGTTCTCCTACGTTTGCAGCATGCTCTTTGCTTATAAACAAAAAAGACAAGGGGGAAGTTATATGTTGGAGTGGAAATACATCTGTATGTCCTAACAGGCACATAAAGTGGTAAATTTTAAAGCTATAACTAAGGATTTCACACCAATAATCTTCCAAGAAGGCCCCTCTGTTTTCCCCTATGGCAAAGAAAAGCAGCCAAGTTTCTCTTGTTCAATATCTTGAAATGGGCTCAATTTTGATCCAGTGGTATGTAACTGTACTGTTGTGGAATATTGCTTAACTTGCCAAGCAATCAAGCGTAGCAAGTTGCTTGTACCGCACGGGGCAGACCTTTCTGGTCTTATGTCAGGAGGGTGACTATTCAGCCTCTTCACAGGCTCCCTGTCTTTTTTCTTGTTAAATTCTTGTACCTGGATGTCTGAATGTCCACCAGGTAATAAATTCCTTCTTTTTCCTCACCAGAAACATTACCGTACAGATTTTTTTAATCAGAGAATTTAAAGGTTTCAGCAGAATTAAATCTCTCTGATCCGATTTTATTTGAGGCAGTGCCATAAGGAGACAGGCAACAAAAGAGAGAAATGAAACCAGAAAGAAAAGGAGGAGAAACTAGCATTTATTGAGCAAATACTGTGTCACACATTGTGATAAGCCATTTACACAAGTCCTATCTTTACATTTATAACATCTCCGTGAAGTTTCTGTTACATTTGTAGGTGAGCAGGTCAAGCAAATTAGTCAAACAGTGAATTGGAATTCAACAGTTATTTAATCGCCTCTCACCCTCTGCCAGCGCACTCTGCGAGCATTATGATCTGTTTCAAACAGTGTCATTTTATCCGCACAAACATGTTCAGGTGACATACAAAAGAACTAGGCGAAATGATTGGCATAATGAAGAAAAGTAGCTTGTGGATTGGCTTCCTTACTCCTCAACCAGTGGCTCTTGCATTACGTGTACACATTCAGGGCTTGGCTGGATGTTCCAGGGGTATCTCCCCACCGCTGACATGTAGGCTTCTCTCCTCTAGTGTCTCTCCAGTGGCAGTTCCAGTGCCAAAGCCAATCCATCAACTTTTCAAGGGATGCCAAGACTTTTCCTCCGTTCAACAGTCTTTCAACAAGTGTTTATTGAGTTCTTTATCAGGCAGAGGCCTGGCAAGAAAGAGAGCTCATCACAGATGGTACAAATGAAAAGATTTTAATGAAGGGTCCACTTAATGATATGTGGGCACAGTTACAAGTAAAAATTGAGAAAGGATATAGTACCCAGAGATTAGGAGCAGCAGGAAGCCATTACACCCTCACAGTGGAAGGAATTAGGAGAGATTGCTTTCACAGGAGGAACGGAGCACTGGCAGGCACTCTGTAGTTGCGGGGGGACGCAGCTCCTGCTGGGGATGAAGGACTGAAGCAGTGATAGGGCAGGGAGGAGTGCCACAGTCCCTCTCTCCTCCCTCCCCACACGTCTTCCTAGGGCCTCCCATTGGCTGAAGCACCCAGAAGCCATCCATCTAATGATGGATGCGGCTCACAGGGGTTTACCTCCAAGGTACACAGGGCAGAGCAGGGCACAGAGGGCTGAAAATTGATCTGGGGCAAGTAGGGGATGAAGAATTACTTGTCCAAGTGCCCCCAAGTGTCTGGCTCTAGCCTAAGCTAGGGATGGAGCAGTGAACACATCAGACAAGATTCTGCACTCAGGCGGCTAATGTTCTAGTGCAAGATGGAGAGAAAATAGAAAAAAAAACGATGGATGCAAAGGAAAGCCGTAATATGTCCCACAGTGATAAGCACCAAGGGGAAAATAATGAAGCCAGGAAAGGGTTTTTGAAATGTGTGGAGGGTAGAATATTAGGTATGGGTGTCCAGAAATGCCCCCTTTCACCCCAAAAAGATGGCATGGTCAGAGGACCTAATAAAAAGGGGGGCATGAGCCGTACTGGGAAAGAAGCACCACAGGCAGTGGGAACAGCAAGTGCAGAGTCCCCGAGGAAGGCAGATGCCTGGCCTGGTAACATGCAGTTGCAGACAGGTGAGGGAGGAAAGGCATGTGAGATGAAGTCAGAGCTTGACTCAGAGGGTCTCTTTGACTCATGGCTTCTCTGTCCATCTCATGGCTTCACCTTTGCGTTTCGTCTCTGGCCAGACGCTGTACAGAGGAGGCAAAATGCTGATAGCAGAGAAAAAGAAGCTGAGAGATGCAAGGTGATTCATCTCTCACCATCTCGTATGGGCCAGTTCTCTTGTGCTCGGCCAATTAATAGCACGTCTTCCATTCACGGGTTGGTTTTACTGGGTGTGATGCATATTCCTGTGACAATCAGCTGTGGCCAGTGTATTAGAACACATGATAGACCATAGCGACCAATGCATAAGACACAGTTTAGAAGAGACTGTGGCATTATTTAAGCTCTCCAGGAGAAGCCATGAAATCAGAGAGTACTTAACTTTACTTAACCTGTACCTTGGGCCTTTTAGGTTTTCTCTACCCTCTAAAAGAGAGTTTTAACTGCAGATTATAAATACATTAAATGTATGAGCTTCTCATGACTAGTCACCATCACCTCTCACTTAAATAGTATATTCATGCATGTATGTATGGTATATATGTGCATATCTGCATCTCTTTCTATTTATAGTTCTATATATCGATGCATTGTCTATTGTACACATATAGATAGATATCTCCTTAGCTTTTTATATATAAACATTCTTCCCAACCTTGTTTTTCCTGAAAGATTCCTTTCAACCATCAAGATTTGACAGTTCAGGTGTCACCTCCTTCTCTGAAACTTTCTGAGATAAATCCAAGACATCTTGACCAAGACATCTTCATGATGTCATGGCATTTAGTTCAGACATATGTTAGAGACCTACTGATGGTTTATGGTTTATATCTTCACAGATCAATTATCCCATCTAGACTGTGATCTTCCGATGGCCAAAGATCCCTTATACTCTTTTTGTGTTCCTGTCTTTAAAAAAGTTTTTTTTAAATGTTTATTTATTTCTGAGAGAGAGAGAGACAGAGACAGAGCATGAACAGGGGAGGGGCAGAGAGACCGGGAGACACAGAATCTGAAGCTGGCTCTAGGCTCTAAGCTGTCAGCACAGAGCCTGACAGGGGGCTCGAACCCACAACCACAAGATCATGACCTGAGTCAGTCACCTGATGCTCAGTCACCTGAGATACCCAGGCTCTCCTTTTGTGATCATGCCTTAACAAGGCATATGGTTCCTTGAAGTTGCTTAGAGCAGACTGTTTTATTATGATTAATTTTTTGGTTTTTTAAATTTATTTATATGTACGTTAACATAGAGTGTAATATTGGTTTCAGAAATAGAATTCAGTGATTCATCACTTACAACACCCAGTGCTCATCACCAGTGATCTTACTACCCATCACCTATCTTGCCCACCCCCACCCACTTCCCTCCATCGCAGAGCAGACTGTTTTTAAAGACAGGTGATAGATAGATAGATAGATAGATAGATAGATAGATAGATAGATAGATGATAATTAGGTAAAATGAGTAAGCCATATATACATATATATGTATCATTACATGTATATATTAAATACATAGGGCTTATCTTAAATGTGAGTTTGCAGGGACTGATATCTTCATAGTTCAGTATTAAGAAGATATGCCAATTAGATCATGGATAGTGCTGTGAAACTGACTGTAGGTTTTAATTTACTAAAAATTCCAAAAACAGATACTTTGAACACAGATAATCTGTTGTTGGCCATGAAGCAACCACAGAATACCCCAGCTTCCCTCATATCCAGTGGCCTTGCTGAACCTGTCATCTGGGAGGTCTCTGTGATTTTATCTTATCTCTATTTGAGAGTCATAAAGATGAGTAACTAAAATGTGGTTAATAAACCCCAGCTGGGCATTTTCTAGGTGAATAAACACACCATTTTTTCTACTGTTTTTTCATGTGGAAATGATGAATAGGACTCACAACTCTTGTTTTCATTATAAGTAGAAAAGTAGAAATAATATCAAGTTATGATACTTGAGGTTGTTATAAAGTGCTTTAGAGACACCCTGAAAGTTTCAAATAATTATAGCTCCAGTAAAATTTTTATGGCTGCCTGTGGATTTCCATGATCAAAGAAAAAGTAAACAGAGAACACTTTTAGCCTGAAAGATATTCAGGCCCTTATGACTTTTTTTTTGGTTGGCCCTCCCTCTATTCCTAAAAGAGTGATTAATAGTTTCACAGTGTAAAAGCACCCATATTTGAGATTAAGTAATTGGATGAAATTGATTCTTGAATCTAATCTTCATGCACCCCAAGCATGCTGCATAATAAATATATTATTTTGGTGATTAAAAATTCAATGAGCTGGATATGAAGAAAGTTTTTAAAAAACTTCTAGTTGGCAGTTCCATTCCAGTCCACTCTATAGATTTCAGCTCCGTGTTTTTTCTTTTGCTAAAAAAGTACATTATTATTATAAGTAGTGGAACTTGAAAACAGTTATAGATTAGATTATATACCATTAATATTAATATCCTGATTTTAATAATTGTGCTGTAGTAGATACAATACAATGTCTTTGGTTTTAGGAAACAACAAACTGTTTATATGAGTCAGGAGGCAGCACGTCTTTTCAAATGGTCCAGAAAAAAAGATTATGTGTATATGTACATATGCATACATATACATGTGCATATGATGTGTGTATGTGCATGTACATGTATATACGTGTGCTGAATTACACACACATCCATATACATATATGTGAATAGATGCACACACATCTTCATCCATGCATACATATATGGGTTTATGGAACACATACATATTGAATATACATACACGAAAAAATATACATCCCATGCATATATAGACAGTATACATGTGTGTACATGAATGTACATGCATAAGCATATTTTACCTATCCGTTTTATCACTAAAACATTTTTTACATTTTTTATGTTTTACATAAACATGTTTACATAACTAATGTACAAGAATCCTTTGCCCTGTTTTGAAACCTTGATATACCTGAAATCACTTTAAAATTAAAAAAATCAAAGCATTTTCAACCATGCTGGAAGTGCGTCATTCTACCGTGTGTTCTGGAAGCAGGTGGAAGATTGAATCCACATAGGAGGATTTATCTTTGTGTTGAGGAAAATTGTGTTTTTGAGACTCCAATTTCATTTCTAGTTCCAGTCAGCAATTCTATGAAAAGTATGTAAAGAACAAGAGTGAAAGAAGCTTTTATAACTCAAAGTGAGGAAAATATATATATCATACATACATAATTCTGCTCTAGTGTGGGTCCACTCATATTTTTTTAATGGAAATAAATTCACATAACCATTTTAAAGTATAGAATGCAATGGTGTATAGTACATTCACCAAGTTGTGTGAACATAGCGCATACCAAGCTCAAAAACATTTTCATTCCCTCCCAATACCCCCACCAAAACAAACAAACAAACAAACAAACAAACAGACAAAAAAACCCAACAACCTAGTTTCTGTTAAACAGTAACTTCTCTTCTCTTTGCTACCACCAATCTGCTTTCTGTCTCTATGCATTAACCTATTCTGGATATTTCACATAAATGGACTCATATTCTGTTGCTTTTGCATCTGGCTTCTTTCACTTAGTATAATGTTTTTGAGATTCATCCGTGTTGCAGCATATGTGAATATTCCATTCCTTTGTTTGACTGGGCAATATTCTGTTGCATGTGATAACCACATTTGGCTTATTAATTTATCCATTGGTGGATATCTGGTTTGTTTATACTTTGATTATTGTGAATTGTGCTGCTATGAACTTTTGTGTTCAAGTATGTGTTTGAGAACAAGTTTTCCATTCTTTGCTGTGTATACCTAGGAATGGAGTTGCTAGGTCATATGGAAATTCTATGTTTAACTTTTTGAGGAACTGACAAACTGTTTTCCCTCTAATATTTGATGTTAGGGGAAGACACGTGAACTCATGTTCCAGAGATAATCTCTACGTTTAAGCAATTGTTTTGTACATCTAGTAGTTGTTTAAGGGCATGTCCCATACAAACACCACGAGCAGTACCTGGACTTTTCACTTAAACCTGTAGTAAGCCCCCAAGGAATTCTCATTTTAGAATCAGAATTTAGAACAAGGAAAATGAGTGATCAGGTGTAGAGTATGAGGGTTTTGTATGTAATCTGCCATGTTTCCCAGATTTGCAAACCTGCTTGCTTTCTGGGTCATTTTCAGAACCCTATAGGGAAATCAATGGAGACATCTTTTTAAAAGAATATATTTATAGAAGTATCATTAACACACAGTGTTATAAATTGTGTCATACATATAATTTCAGGTGTACAATATAATGATTCAGTAACTCTGTATATTACTCTGGGCTCATCATGATAAGTATACTCTTATTCCTCTCTATTTCATCCATCCCTTCACTTCCCTTCTGGCAACCACCAATTTGTTTTCTGTATTTAAGAGTCTATTTTGTTGTTGCTGTTGTTTATCTCTTTGTTCCTTTTTTTTTTTTCTCACATAGGAGTTAAATCACATGGTATTTGTCATCGTCTTATTTATTTCATGTAGCATTATACCCCTAGGTTCATCTATGTTGTTGCAAATGGCAAAATCTCATCCTTTTAATGGCTGAGTAATACCCAATTGTATACACATACCACATATTCTTTATTCAGTCTTCTATTGCTAGATGCTGGGGGTTGCTTCCATATCTTGTCTACCGTAAATAATTCTGCCAAAAACATAGGGGTGCATATATCTTTTTGAATTAGTGTTTTTCATTTATTTGGGTAAATATTCAGTAGCAAAATTCCTGGATCATATGGTAATTCTTTTGTTTTTTTTTTCTAAAGAAGAAAATGGCCAACAGACAGATGAAAAGTAGCTCAACATCACTAATCAGGGAAACGCAAATCAAAACTGCACTGAGATATTATCTCACACCTGTCAGAATGGCTAGAATCAAAAAGACAAAAAGTAACATGTCTTGGTGAGGATGTGGAGAAAAAAGAACACTTGTGCACTGTTGGTGGGAATGCAAATTGGTGTAGCCACTGTGGAAAGCAGTATGGAGGTTCCTCAGTACACACATTTAAAAAAAATTTATTTAAATTCAAGTTAATGAATATATAGTGTAATAATGGTCTCAGGAGTAGAATTTAGTGATTCATCACTTACATAGAATTTAGTGATTCATCACTTACTTGAATACCCAGTGCTCAACAGGTGCCCTCCCTTTTTTTTAGTTTATTGTCAAGTTGGTTTCCGTATAACACCCAGCGCTCATCCCCACAAGTGCCCTCCTCCATGCCCATCACCCTCCTTCCCCTCTCCCCACTCCCATAAGCCCTCAGTTTGTTCTGTTTTTAAACTCTCATGGTTTGCCTCCCTCCCTCTCCCCAACTATTTTCCTCCTTCCGCTCCCCCATGGTCCTCCGTTAAGTTCCTCCTAATCCACCTATACGTGCAAACATATGGTATCTGTCCTTCTCTGCCTGACTTATTTCACTCAGCATAACACCCTCAAGGTCCATCCATGTTGCTACACCTGGCCAGATTTCATTCTTTCTCACTGCCATGCAGTATTCCACAAGTTACAAACAGAGAGGGAGGGAGGCAAACCATGAGAGTTTAAAAACAGAACAAACTGAGGGGGATGGAGGGTGGGGGAGAAGGGAAAAATGGGTGATGGGCATTGAGGAGGGCATTTGTTAGGATGAGCACTGGGTGTTGTATGTAAGCCAATTTGACAATAAATTATATTAGAAAAAAAGAATCTCTTATGGTTTGCCTCCCTCTCTGTTTTTATCTTGTTTTTGCTTCCCTCCCCCATGTTCATCTGTTTTTTTCTCTTAAATTTCACATATGAGTGAAATCATATGATATTTGCCTTTCTCGTACTGACTTATTTTGGTTAGCATATTGCATTCTAGTTCCATCCATGTTGCATATGACAAGATTTCATTGTCATATGATCACCATTGTTTTTGATCACCAAGTGATACTCTATTGTGTATGTATATGCCACATCTTCTTTATCCATTCATTAGTAGATAGACATTTGGGCTCTTTCCATTATTTGGTTATTGCTGATAGTGCTGCTATAAACACCGGGGTGCATGTGCTCCTTTGAATGAGCATTTTTGTATCCTTTGGATCAATACGTCATAGTGCAATTACTGGGTTGTAGGGTCCTTAACTTTTTGAGGAACCTCCATACTATTCTCCAGAGTGGCTGCACCTGTTTGCATTCCCATCAACAGTGCAGAAATGTTTCCCTTTCTCTGCTTCCTTGCCCATATCTGTTGTTTCCTGAGTTGTTAATTTTAGCCATTCAATAGGTGTGAGGTGGTAGCTCATTGTGGTTTTGATTTGTGTTATCCTGATGATGAGTGATGTTGAGTATCTTTTCATGTGTCTGTTAGACATCTGGATGTCTTCTATGGATAAAGTGTCTATTCATGTCTTTTGCCCATTTCTTAACTGGATTATTTGTTTTTTGGGTGTTGAGCTTGGTAAGTTCTTTATGGATTTTGGATACTAACCCTTTATCTGATATGTCATTTGCAAATATCTTCTCTCATTGCATCAGTTGCATTTAGTTTTGTTGTTTCCTTTGCTGTGCAGAAGATTTTGTCTTGATGAGGTACCAATACATCATTTTTGGTTTTGTTTCCTAGGAGACATGTCTAGTAAGAAGTTACTGTGGATGAGGTCAAAGAGGTTGTTGCCTGTTTTCTCTTCTAGAATTTTGGTAGTTTCCTGTCATATATTTAGATCTTTCATCGATTTTGAGTTTATTTTTGTATATGGTGTAAGAAAGTGGTCCAGGTTCATTCTTCTGCATGTAACGGTCCAGTTTTCCCAACACCACTTGCTGAAGAGACTATCTTTTTATGGTTGGATATTCTTTCCTGTTTTGTCAAAGATTAGTTGGCCATACATTTATGGGTCCATTTCTGGGTTCCCTGTTCTGTTCCATTGATCTATTGTGCCAGTACCACACAGTCTTGAGGATAATAGCTTTGTAATACAGCTTGAAGTCTGGAATTATGATGCCTTCAGCTTTGGTTTTCTTTTCAACATTACTTTGACTTTTCTGGTTCTGTGCAAATTTTAGAATTGTTCATTCTGGCCCTGTGAAAAAAGCTGGTGTTATTTTGATAGGGATGCATTGATGGTGTTGATTGCTTTGGGTAGTATAGACATTTTAACTATATTTGTTCTTCCAACTCATGAGCATGGGATATTTTTCCATTTCTTTGTGTCTTCTTCAATTTCTTTCATAAGCTTTCTATGGTTTTCAGTGTACAGATCTTTTACCTCTTTGGTTAGGTTTATTCCTAGGATTTTTATGGGTTTTGGGGCAATTGTAAATGGGACTGATTCCTTGAATTCTCTTCCTGCTACTTCATTGTTGGTATATGGAAATGCAACCAATTTCTGTACATTGATTTTATATCCTGTGACTTTGCTGAATTCACATATCAATGATAGCAGCTTTTTGGTGGAATCTTTTGGCTTTTCCATGTAGAGTATCATGTCATCTATGAAGAGTGAAAGTTTGATGTCTTCCTTGCTGATTTGGATGTCATTTATGTCTTTGTGTTGTCTAGTTGCTGAGGCCAGGACTTCCAATACTATGTTGAAAAACAGTTGTGATAGTGGATATCCCTGTTGTGTTCTTGACCTTAGGGTGAAAGCTCTGAGGTTTTCCTCATTGAGGCTGATATTAGCTGTGGGTCTTTCATATATGGCCTTTATAATCTTGAGGTATGTTCCTTCTATCCCTTCTTTCCTGAGGGTTTTTATCAAGAAAGAGTGCTGTATTTTGTCAAATGCTTTTTCTGCACTCTGGACTTAATCATACTTTACATGTTTTTCAGGTTGGTCTGTTTCTCTTGCTTTAGAGTTGGGCCCAAATGGTATTTGGCTATTCTGTCAAAGTTGCCCCCCACCTCAGTCCATCTCACCTTCTCCAGACCTCTAAACGAATAGAAGATAAATCTTTTCTCCCCAAGAAGATACAAATTATGTCCTACATGTTTGAGCAGTAGCCTTCTCAATCTTCGTTTTAGTCTCTTACCGGTCACACTGGTCTCCCCAACTTCTAACGACAGGGCCTTGGCTGAGCCTTGTCTCTATCCACTCACACTTCCTAGGAGTCATTAAGAGTCATGGCTTTAAATGCATCCCATACACAGACAACTCTCAAGTCTTTATCTCCAGCCAGGTGTTCTCCTCTAAACTCCAGAGTTATTTGCCTGCACGTAAGACTGTTCTACTTGGGTGTCCAACTGACACCTCAGACTTAACGTGTTTAACACTATGAACACCTGATTTACTTTCCATAACCTGCTTCTGCCTCTGTCTTTACTACCTCAGTTAGTGGACACTCACCTGTTAGAGTCTAAGTCAAGTATTATGTCTTCTTCTTTTACCAGCATTTAATCTGTTAGCAAATCCTGTTGGCTCTTTCCTCCAAATATGTTCAGATTCCAGCACTTCTCACCCTCTACTGTCCCTGCCTTTGTCCAAGATGTCATCGTTTCTCACCCAGATTAGTGCAATACTCTTCTAACAGGTTTCCCTGCTTTTTTTTTTTTTTTAAGGTTTCTGATTCCTCCTTTGATCTTATCTGTGGGGGTCTTTGCAAACAATTCTATTTAAAGTAATATCCCAGTAATCCATAAATTCATTCCCCACTTATTCTTCTATAAACTTTACCATTAGATAGGTATTACAGAATGCTTCTTTGTATGTTTCATCTCTCCCTTCCTAGAACATGAGCTTTAAAAGAGCAAAGATTTTTGTCTGTTTCTCTCTCTCTCTCTTTTTTTTTTTTTTTTTTTACTGCTTTATCTAGAGCTGAGAGTGTGCCCAGCACATGATAAAGGCTTATTTATTTTTAGATGTGTGCATGAATGGCGATATGTCTAGAATACTTGCAAAGTGTTCTTTGTGGCAAACAATATACATTCTAAATTAAATTAATTAAATTAGTGTGGTTAAGAAATCAGTCATATTTTGTGTATTTAAAAATATTTTCAGAGTTTGAAGAGCCTTAAAAAATAGGGGACCCCTGTATATGACACATTTTCAGAGCCAAAAGACACCTCTCTAGGAGGTTTGATTAAAGGGCGCCTGTTCAAGTTGACCCGTGGCCTTCAGCAGTATGATTATACATGCACTTCTAAACCTCTAGTGAAATATCCCCAGACTTGGTGTCTGTAGTTGAGCAATGCCATTTTGCTTTTGTGACACAAAAGCTGGTCTGACAGCTGGGCAAGTTGCTTAGTCCATTTTGAGCTTAAGCTGTAAATTGATGATGGCAGTACTAATAAGGAGTTCATGAGGTATTGGTGAGTGTCAGCTAAGATTTTGGACATGTTTTATAAAATCTTCAAATATAAGAAACCTGAGAAAATGTTACAAATATAAGGCCGAGGACCCTCAGGCTAAGAAAAGACATATGAAAATTAATAAGTTCAGTTCCATAATTCCCTTACCACAGAATTTTTCTTTACGATCAGATGTATTTAAACTTGATTGAAGGAATTGTTCTTCCTGTTTGAGAGAATCCTTTAAGCAGCCTGAAAATAATCTGAGGATGTTCAAATCCCAAACCATATTCCAAGTTCTCTAAATGAGTGTGGTTTTCCAGCAACCAGTCAGATCAAGGCTACTGCTCCTCCTCTTTTGACCAGGTTTATTCTTCCACTATTTTAAGAAATAAATCTTCCACATGTAATTCCATGTGTAATCTTCCACACCAACAGGTAGCTAAAGCAAAACACATATAAGATGGAATGAAAGTTTTCAGGATATTGATACTGATCTAGGCCTCAAATCTGCTTTGGGACTTGAGTGTGAATGTCTGTACTGACCAAGTGGGTGGTATTTCCTTCTCTGTTGTCATTGTCACTCACCTACCCATCACTGATTATCATCTTAGTGCTAAGAATTCTAGCCAGCAATTGATGTATGCTATTCTTTTTATACTTTATCAAATCTGTGTGTGGTAAGTATTATTATCCTCATTTTATATAGGAAGAGGTTTGAACTCAGGGGGTAGCATTAATTTTCTAAACAAGGAGATGACAGAATCAGACTGTATTCAGACACAGAATCAGACTAGATTCAAATCTAGTTTCAAAGCTCATGGTTTTTCTTATCATACAAGTCTCTTTTCTGATAGTGAAACTCCAACTTCATTTTGTAAGTCCATGTTGGTAATAGAGTTCCCCTGAAGGTGGAGAGTCTCAAAAAAGGGTGGAGGGTGGGCAAAGGAAAATAAAACAAACAAACAAACAATAGAAATGAACCTAATACAAAGATTAAGACTTGGAAGAAGAGGGAGTTCTTCTAGTCTTATCACAAAATTTTATTTGGACATAGGCTTACTCTTAACCTGGTCTTGCCTAATTTTGTTAAGACTTTCACAGATGAGTGTGATCATTGCCCTGGCCTCCTGTGGGTTAGAGTTTAGTTGGAATATCACTTATAAGTTCTTGTTACTGTTGACTCTTAAAGTATCTAACAAATGTATTATCTAATAATAAAAATATTCTCAGATCCCTATATACTCAATAAAAAATTTGATGGATATATCCTTCTTTGTGTTTCTTTCAGACTCTTGGTAAAACCCTACTGGGCTATTTGCTTCTTTTACACATACAGTTCAGCACCGAATTAAAAGAATGTGAAGCCTATATATATCATGGCCCAGCTTCTAGCTCGCCTCTGGCCTTGCTGGTTCTTATTAATGATTCATTTCTTTTGACAGGAGCGGCAACATTTCAGGACTTCTTGGGTGGAAGAAAGTTGGCAGAGAGAAAGTCCACAGTGAGTAGTTAAACATTATATGAATTAATAACCCCCATCAATAATTTAATGGATGAAATGCATTGATTGCTTTGAGAATTATGCTGAGGTCTACAGTAATAAGCAGAAATGTCTGATTTGACATCTTTTTTTTTTTTTTATATGTCTGCAACGTAATCTACTACCAATTACACAACAACCCCACCGAAGGAGTGCTGAGTGGTCCCACTACAGTAGTAACATGTTATAAAAGCTCGGGTTTCAGGACAATTAGCTTCTGGCTGCAGTTTATTACCCCATTTGAGATTTAAAACATTTTTTTTCCATTGCATTCCAACAATGCTTATGTGTCTGGGGCTAACACTTTAAAACAATAATGGAATGGCAAATATCTGTCTGGCTGGAGTTTGTTCAAGAAGAAGGGTGTATTAGCATTAAAAAAAAAAATCAAGCAAGGCAGAGTGGACGAAACAAAAGCAACTTCCTTAATTTGTCAAAGTGACCAGGATTATAATGTTTACAAAGAAAAAAAATGCCTTTCATTGGCATTTTGTAGCAAATTTAAGAAATACTTTGGAAAATATGATCATTCCTGTTTATTTAAAGGCAATTTCCACATAATAAAAAAGTGGTCCATTGATAATTCTCATATTCATCTGTATGTTTGGTGGTCATCACCAGATTCCCGGCCCAAGATATATGAATCTCTTTGAATTGGCTAGTACTACAAAAAACTGGCCATTAGGAATGGTGGTGATGATGATGATGATGATTGATGACGATGACAACAGTGGACTTTATTGAGAGTTTGTTCTGTGGCCAGGTACTGTGCTAAAACTTTATTAGGATGATCTCATTAAGCATCCTAAATATCTCTTGAGTTAGGTACTATTGTCTCCCCCATTTTATAGACGAGGAAATTGAGGCTTCCAGAGTCTAATAATTGGATGGTTTCAGGGCTAATAGTAAGTCTGAAAACTGGTGGTTTTGAAACAGTATGCAGTACTGCCTGGTGATGGTGGCAGTGGAGGTGGCTGTGATGAAGATGATGAAGGCAGTAATAGGAGACCTGGGGAACCTTCTGTTAAATAATCCTTTTCTCCAGGATTCTGAGCCATTTTCCTGCCTGTTTCCCTTGTCCCAGTGTCTATTTTGAATTATTTTATGCTAATCTTCTGTTTTTGCCTCCTGTTTTCACATTGTGTGATCTGGTACTTCTTGTGGTTATTAAGGAGCTGAGCTGAGTGGATGAAATGGGGAGGTGAGCCCTATCTCAGTAATTTCTCATTAAGACAGCTCACTTACAGGCCCCAAATTTTAGTGAAAGGTGAGGGTGTCATGGAGTTTGGATTCCAAGAGCTCACTTACCTATAGTCAATATACAATATTCCTTCTTTGATGCCTTTCTCACCTCAGATTTTTAAACTTCTAACTTTGGAAGAAATCTAGTCTAGAGAGTAACCCACTTGAGTGTGATGTTTCTCCATCTAAGGCTGTGTGGTAAAATCTGAATTTTGATATGAGGTATGTATGTATATCATTAAAATCAAATCTTTTTTTAAATGTTTTATTTATTTCTGAGAGAGAGAGAGAGAGATAGACAGACAGACAGTGTGAGCAGGGGAGGGTCAGAGAGAGAGGGAGACACAGAATCTGAAGCAGGCTCCAGGCTCTGAGCTAGCTGTCAGCACGGAGCCCAACGCGGGGCTTGAATCCATGAACTGTGAGATCATGACCTGAGCCGAAGTTGGACTCTCAACCGACTGAGCCACCCAGGTGCCCCAAAATCAAACCTTTTTTATCCCTTGGAATAAACAATGTTTTCTGTGAGTTGAAATATTAATATTTAGAAAATTACGAAGAGAACCTATGCAAAAATGTATCAAGTGCAGTAAATAAAGTAAGTGAATTAGCAAGTAATCGATAATATTGTGTTGACCGAGAGCATATAGTACATTACTGACTTTCTCCTGATATCGGCTCAGGTCAGGATATTTCTCACCAAGATGTGTTGGCATGTAACGTTCGTTTTTAGGCACAGGAAGGGCGCATCTCCTTTGAACAGATGGCTTTTCTTTGTTCTTATTCTCCTAAGGCTCTTCATAGCACCTGCATGTTGATTTCCCACTCTGGAATGGCTAGAGGAGGAACTAAATGTTTTTCTCCATTTATGTGGTACTATTGCTCTCTGCTGAGGTCAGCTTTGGTTCTGTCCTTGGAGTATTTTTTCATATGGATCCAATCTCCATGATGTCACATGACCGGGCATTTGTGTCTTCTGCCTAGAATGCCATTCCTCATTTTGTCTGTTTGGAAAATGCCTACTTATTCTTTGAGAGGCTGCTTCAACTTCATCTATTCCTTGTAGCTTCCCCTCCTCTCCTCTCTTTTCCTTTCCCTAGGTAGAATTGTTTTCTCATGTGTGTTTCCCTTGCGGTATATCACCTTGCAGTGTAAATATTTGTTTTGTCTTCCTCTACCATGAGACTGTAGGGTCTTTTAGGGGGGACTCTGGCTTATTCACTCCTTTGTTGTATCTGCAGCACATAGCAAAATATAAGGTCCAGATTAGGTTTGTGATAAATGTCTCTTGTCCTGCATTGAGGTTCTGTGCCTCTGATTGTGTGCTCCACCATCCAAAATTATTGTATGTTATAATATTTATAATTCACATACAACATAGTAGACACTGATCCAGGAGCCATAATGTTGGATTATCTGTCATTGTTTTGTAACTACTTGGCTATCAATTGTATCCTCTGTAAACTCAGAGGAATTGATCAAATTCATTTGCTTTTTATTCATTCATCAGTTCATTCATTAATTCATTCAAGATAAATCGATTACATACTTACTTTGATGGAGATATTTTACAAGGTAAGTTCTTCAACATAAAACGCCACATTTTTTTGTTTAAAATACTATATATATTTTAGTTAGAACACAAAAAGGTTTGGATCTGTGTAGACAATAGAGTTAATTTAACAACGCTGCTTCTATAAGCTGTTAGATAGACAGTTTTGAATATAATTCAAACCAAGATAACAGCATTTAGTTTCTGAATCTCATTAATGCTTCAAACCATATTATTTGTATCAACTAATCTTAAAATATCAGTTCTCCCAGTGATCACAGAGTAGGATTTCTAGGTTCCATGGTAGTGTTTGTTTTACCTTCTTAAATAAGCCAGAATATTGACTCAATGTGTATTTTATAAATTTAAGCAGATGTGGAAAGTCTTCAGACTTAAGAAAACCTGTACATTTGTTCAACAGATACTTACCAAGTGCCTAATATGTGCCCAGTGTTATTTACTGAGTGCCTAATATGTGCCTAGTGTTAAAATATATGCCCAGGATAAAGAAGGTCAACAAAATGGATCTCTGTCTTTGAAAAGTTTATAGATTTGTGGGAAGAAACATGGATGTAAACATAGCATGCTGGAAGAATATACAGATTTTAGCAGAGAGGAAGAAATGTGCTCAGGTTTGGCTGAGGGTAGGTGGGAGCAACAGAGTTGTCAGCAAAAAGTCTTCGTAAACTTTCCTGGCTTCTAGTCTTGGTTCTTCATATCAGTAGATGGTACTTGAGGTGAATGTCAAGAAATGTGTATGCCTCCACGCTGACATCACTGGGAGGAAGGAGAACATTCCAGGAAAAGGAAGAAGGATGAACAGTAGCAGATGAATGTGAAATAACACATCATATTTAGGCAACTAGATAATATGTTATCATGGTTAGAGAGAAAGGGACACGCTTTGTTTCAGGGATATCTAAGGCTATATAAAGGAAACATGGGCAGGACTTTGTAGTCTCTTGGCTAAGATGCAAGAATACCAACCGTACCTGGTACATAGAGGCACATCCAGGACAGTCTTATGCAGTAGAGTAAGGGGATCATTTTTCCAAAGCTACTAGAGACATAAATGTGATAGAAAAATACTTGCTAAATCTTAAAATCTGAATTTGGAAACTTAGACATACTTGTGTTTTCTTCTGTAAACATTTTTGCTAAGTTATTTTTTTCAATGAATAGGAATTATAATACTCAAATGAGATAACACTATGGAGATGAAATTGGGAATGGGGTCTTTCATTTTATCAAAATCTCCTTTCCATACCTAGCATTAGACCTTTATTAAATTACTAAATTCTTTTTTTTTTTTTTAATCTCTGAAGAAATAGCAATCCAGTATTCAGAAATCACATCTTAATGGAGGTTAAAATGAAGGCTTGGAGTTTGCGCCTCAGACTTCAGTTTATGGATCTGAGGAAGAAAAAAAAGGCAGAGAAATGAACCACATAGATTTAGACATTTTTAGTGAGGGAAATCGATACTGATTGGCTATATTAGCTTCGAGTGAAAAGATATCAATTGCTGGTTTTTTAAATGCCAAACCACAGCAGTTGATCTAGTACCAATTAGTTTTTGCCTAATAATTATTCAAGGGTTATTGATAAATCAGTAATAAATAGGAAACGCCAAAATTGAGGCCTTCTGAACTAATAATGTCAACTCCGTTAACCATCTTTTGAGAGATTGTATCACAAAAATGCTTGGAAAATTTTTTAATCTTTCTTCAAGAGAAAAAATAAAAATAAAATTTCATCATATTGTTTTTCATTGGAAGAATGTAGTGACTTCCTAATGGTTTGTGACCTCAAATCTTTCTCCATTCTAATCTATCTGTGCTGTGTTAGCTACAGAGTTCATCAACAGGAAATCACACAAATCTCGTTTTTAACTTTGGTTCTGTAAGTTTCTCACTCTATGAGTCCTTGTTTTGCTATCTATAAGACTGAAATAACAATACTTATTTGAAAAGAATGGGAGGCATTGTAAGGATTAAATGGAAACTCTTAGGTATAGGGTCTTGTGCTCTGTAGGTCTGGAACACATATTTATTGAGTAAAACAATGGCGCACTTTGGGTAATGTTTAACTTTTCAACTTAGTTTATTATTTGTAGTTCTAAGCTAATTGCACACAATAAGGTAGATCCAGGCATAAAAATGATTTCATTTCTAATAGCTGGATTCTGAAAATCCTCAAACTGTTGTATATGGAACACTATGAATGGAAATATTTTCAGGACATCCTGAAGCTCTTAAAGCTTAATATTTACACATGATTACTTGTGGACAATTTGCTTCCAAAGAGGAAAGCCAAGACCTATTCAGAAATAGAAGAAAGCACTCCAAACAAATGATCACCTCAGTAACTGTCAAGGTAAACTGGCCTTGTTTTTGATGGATTGCAATGAATATCTGCCTTTTAGAAAACAATATGCAATTGTTATTAAGAAACCAAATGAGTAAAGAAGAAGGGATTATAGACCGTAGGGAATTGGGGAAATCAATTAAAACAAGATCTGGAGGGGTGCTCCGGGCTGGCCTTCCACTTAACTCCCTGTGTGAACATAGGCAACTCTCCAGAGAGAAGAGCTCTTTAACTCTAAGTGAGAAGAAGTGCAACTCCTCATAGAAAGCAGAGGACAAGCATGAGATAGCAGGCCATGGGGCAGACTCCAGTCCAACTGGCTTAGGAGAAATACTCCAAGTATCACCACAGAGATGTTTTCCATGTTCTCAGGAGGTAGCTGTTCACATGCTTACAAAACAGTGCTTGCCAATGGCTGCCTTCAGAGGGAAGTCCAAGGACTACAAAATAAATTAACTCCCACTGCTAGCTAGTTAGCCAAATCAGAACTGTAGAAAATTCAGACTGGTAGGGTGAATTAGCATATACTTGTTCTATGAACACATGGAAAACTGAAGTTTCCAGGGAGGTGCTTTTGGCACCTTAAATGAAAGCCACATTAACTCAGGGAAAAGCTGATAGTGACTAACAATTCCTACAAAAGACTATTTTTAGAAGCAAACCTGGTGAAATCATAATGGTCAGTCAAGAGAAGGACTGGCCCAATGACCTAATTACCACTCAGTGGGAAAACTAAAACCAGCCCTGGAAAATTGCGTCAATATTATGGCCTTTAATGGGCACCATTTTTAAAAATACCCATGGCTATCCTAAAAATTTTCCCTTTCTTTATGAGTAACCACATACTGAGAGCCAGTTTTATTTTGAAAAAGAAAAAAAAAATAATGAAGCTCTTCAAATTTCATGACAATCCTACCAAAAGCTCTGGTCCTAAAAGGTTAATTAGGTAATTAATCAAATGAGCAATTGTGCTCCTCTTTGTGACACATCACTTGGGCCTAGATGCCTGTGAACATCCCATTAATTAACTAATGCCAAATAGGTGAGCACCTTCATATTTTAACATCAGAACTTTCTTAGAAATACACTTTTGTACATGCCGTATCTAAATGTACCAGTAATTGCCTCTGCCCTTGATAGATGCCTTTAATTTTGTTTTTCTTTTGCAACAAACATGCTACTGAAAAAGAGTAAGAAATTACCAAATGGACTTGCCTCAATTTTAGTGTGCATCTGTGGCCGTAGTTCCGGAGCTCAAATCGAAAGTCATCTAATTAAAGGAGATGTAAATCTGAAAAGCACATGAATTGGCAATGAAAACTAATTAATCCATTTATTCATTCAATCAACAGGTCTACAGTAAATGCCTACTACATTGTACATATTGCAAGGATATGCAGTGCATAGCCAGAGAAGGCTTCAGCTCTCCAAGAGTTTGGGACTAGAGTCATTCAAGAAATTCTTGTTAATTTGATTTGACTAATTCAGTATATCCCAGGTGTGAAGTATTTGGCTGAAAAATACAGGTAACAGAGCAAATGTTTTAAGAAAGTTTTAATTACAAGAACAGTAGTCTAAATTCAGTCCTTTAGCCAACATCTGTGTTGTTGGATCTGAAATGGCAGTGGTAAATAAATCATTCAACTGAAATTTGAACTTTGAATCTTCAAACAAGTTTTCCTGGCTTCTCTTCATCTTGTGTCCAAAGCCCCTCACTGAGGCACAGCTTTCATCAAGACTTGAGCCTTTATTCACACTGAGAAAGTGCAATGTTTTTGCCTCCCTCTCTCCCTGATTAGAAAACATGGGAGCTTCTCAGACACCCTTACACTCCCTACCAGCTGTTTGTTTTAAACTGGGTCCATTTCAATTCTACACCATCATTCTGATAATACTTCTCTTTTCACCGACTATCTTACTCTCCCACAAGCCCCAGAATCCCTTTTGTTCGAAGATACATTTGTCTGGGCATAAGGGCTATGTGCGCGATTTCAGAGCATATAGTTTGAAGTATAAAGATTCTTTGAGTTTTTATCAAAGTCCTTATTGTTGTGGTCTGTTTGCACAAGCCATCATGGCCTTCTAATTCCTTAGCTATCTGCCTGCAATTGCAACAAACTTGTCTGTGGGCCTTTTTGAATCGTGGAGGCCCAGCTGAAGGTTCTGTTTATAGTCGTATCTTTTCACTAGCAGCACTTTTGGAAGGTTAGAGATAAGGCAGATAATTTCTATGAATTAAGTACCTCTAGATCCAGCCTTTTCATATTTAATATCTAAGCTTCAAAACTGTTATAATTTTACCACAGCTGTTTTATTCCCTTTCATCTCTTAAATAGGTCACACTCCAGATTTTGCCTCGCTATCCTTTGTGATGAAAATGAAGAGAAGTTACTTGTTAAATCCTATTTTCCCCTCCTGATATAGGTTACACAAATCCTTATGATGGTGGGTCAGAGCTGATTGGAGCTTGGGCCCCAACTGCCCACTTTGTTTGTAGAAAATTGAAAACTTTTCATTGTTTACCAAACTCGTGGGTAATGTTAATGTTGCCTTTGGGTGAGGCTCACCAGGGACTGAGAAAATCCTGAAAACATTTCTGTTAGTCAAGACTAGAATTGTTTGATCTGAAACACTTTACTCCTCATATAATATTTGTTCCTTGTTACTCCAGATAAGAGTTTAATACAATAATAAAGATAAGAGATCCTCACCCCTCTCCACACTAGATACCATTAGACTTTAGTCATAATTTTCTGAAAGATATTATTTTTAATTCCTTTTAAGGGTCAAAACAGATGCACCAAGAACAATTCTGAATGACCAATGAGGTCAATCAAATCCTGACTCCCTAGAGAACACGCTCTAGTAGAGTTCAGCAATAAGTCAAATAGTTATTAAGGTAATTTCAGATGGTGATTACTTTTAGGAGAATAGTAAAAAAAAAAAACAGGTAATAGAGTTGAGAGTGAACAATAGAGAATATGGATATGGGTAGGTGAAAATTTGAGCTAGAAGGGCAAGATGAGAAAGCTGCTTTGAGGGGGGTAACATTTGAGCTGAAAGGGCAACAAATGCTAAGTGGGTGCCAGATATGAAAAATTGGAGGGAGGAGCACTCTAGGGAGAAAGACGGCAAAGTGTTGAAGCTAGAAGAGAAGTGTGGCTGAAAGCAGTGAAAGAAGTGGAAAGCTTTGGGGGCAAGAGGTGGGGGAGGGCATGTAAGTTTTCTAGACGGTGGTAAAGATGTGGGTGTTTTAGCAGTTGCAGTGGGCAACCATTGATTCTTGAAGCGCACATGAAATTTCTCTCTGGGCAGTCTCAGTGTGTGGCTTGTAAATTACCTTCTCTTGGTAACTGAATCTCAGAAGTAGCTCCAGGTCCACATTGTATCTGCTGGTTATGAGTCATGCTGTTTCTCCTCAGTTCTCAGTGTCTAGCTTGGGTTCCTGGCAGCTACTGGGCTAGTCTAGTAATGCCAGCATACAACCCATATGTTCCATTTTTAATATTACATAAACCAACATGAAATGACTGAAACTCTTAGCAAACTTAGAAGCTAGCTTATAACATAACAGGTCCTATGAATTTGCCTTTTTGTTTTCTCATTTTCATAGCACACAGAAATGTTTAGTGAATATTTTTCACTTAAGAAATTTGAGGGTAGGGGCGCCTGGGTGGCTTAGTCGGTTAAGCGTCCGACTTTCGCTTAGGTCATGATCTCACGGTTCGTGGGTTCGAGCCCTGCGTCGGGCTCTGTGCTGACTGCCAGCTCAGAGCCTGGAGCCTGTTTCAGTCTGTGACTCCCTCTCTCTCTGACCTTCCCTGCTCACGCTGTCTGTCTCTCTCTCCTGGAAATAAATAAAACATTTAAAAAAAAAAAAAAAGAAATTTGAGGGTAAACTTTCATAATATCCCATTGCTGCAGATTCGGGGGTATATTCTCCCTGAAGAAAAGTATGAGAAGGAGAGCCCCTTATATCTTTTGGTAATGAAGAGATTGTATTGAATATCAGTGATACATAGCTTTGGCAAAAAGCTACTTTCTTGACTGTAATGGATATTATACTTGCTGTCTAGGACTCTTGAGATGAGAAATCATGAGATTCCTAGCTGGGTTCTCCTGTTTACCATAATCATCAAACATTATTGAGCACCGGGTTCTATGTAGAACACTGCTGGGCATATTTGGACCAGAAAGATGATCACATTCATTTGCAATAGCATTTAATTCCAAAAATGTAATTGAGATGTCAAGAATACAAGGAGAGGCACCTGAGTGGCGTCCGACTTTGGCTCAGGTCATGATTTCACAGTTCCTGAGTTTGAGTCCCTTACTGAGCTCTGTGCGGACAGCTCAGAGTCTGGAACCTGCTTCAGATCTGTGTTTCCCTCCCCTCCCGACTTGCGTTTTCCTTCTCTCTCTCTCTTTGTCTCTGTCTCTCTCAGCTCAGAGCCTGGAGCCTGCTTCAGATCTGTGTTTCCCTTCACTCCCGACTTGCGTTTTCATTCTCTCTCTCTCTCTCTCTCTCTCCCTCTCCCTCTCTCTCCCTCTCTCTCTTTCTCTCTCTCTCACACACACACACACACACACACACACACACACACACATACACACACATAAATGAATTTAAAAAATATTTAAAATTCAATTTAAAAAAAGAACACAAGGAGAGAATGAGTTACTCTCCTCCAGCCTTCGATTTACTTACCTCTTGGTAAGCAGGTACAAAATAGCAAAGCCTCTTCTCCACTCTCTTCTACAATGCTTTGCTAAGTTCCATGATGCTATAAGCCATCTCTCAGAATCTATGAATAATCACAGTAGGATTTTTGTTTATCTGTTTTGTTTTGTTTTATTTTGCTCTTATCTGAATTCTGCTTCTTTACTCTTAAAACTTGTTTGGATAAAAAGGGAGCACCCCTTGGGGACCATGAGGTCTGCTGTCAAAACCAGCATTTTGATTTTGATTTTTGCAATTCACATTTCTTGCTAAATATGAAGAGACCTTTAAGGAGGTTGTCCTACCATGTATCTGTCCTCAGCCAGTGTTTTCTCCCTCTATTTGGTACTAATGTCCCCAAGTGAAAAACACAATACCCAGTGCCATCTATGCCTTCCTCTATAACCTTGGGAAGATGGCTCTCATAAACTTTCTTAGATGCAATCGTAATCTCCAAATTTAAAGACTTTGAGAACAAAAAAAAAACCCAAGTCACTTCTGTTTTGCATTATATTAAATCAGTGGTTCTCAACTGCAAAGCGATTTTGCTCCCTAGAGGATAGTTTACAACTAGAGACATTTTTGGTTGTCACGGCTTGGAGTGGAAAAAGGGGAGGCACTACTTGCACCTAGTGGGTAGAGACTAGAGTGGCTGCTCATGTTTTACAACATGCATGACAGTCCTCTACAACAGAATTATCCAGCTCACAATGTTAGTGCCGCTCAGGTTGAGAAACCTTAAATGGGACTCATTCTTGGGAAACTCTCAACCAATTTGCCTTTTGTTTATCAGTGGTCACAAGGCTTTTATGTAGAATATGTATTTGTCATTTGCCGAAATACTGAAATTTTGCTAATGGATTTGTCAAATATTTGTTAAGATTTTAAGTATAATATTTTTAAAGACTGAAGTCATGTTCCATAATATTGCTGGTTGCATTTCCAGTGATATAATTTTGTTATGCAATAAAAATCATAGTGTTTATTCCAAGACTGCTAAAAATCCTTTGCCAAGTTAATGAAGAAGGCTAGCCTGTATATGTTTGGAAGGTTTAAAGATGCGTTCTAACTACAACTAAGTTGTGTGTAAACATACACTCGTATTCACACACACATATATGCAGTGGTCATGTGTCCATTGATCATCTTGCATAAAAAGGGTTTTGCAACCTGTATGTTTGATGGCAGAGGAAGCAGATCAATTAATGAGGTCTGCAGGATGAACCACAAAACTATGTAATACTTAAGTTCAATATTGTCCTAACTTTATTTTCGTTTTAAAGCCCATAAACTAATAAAAAATTTCTCATAACTTACAGCTTTATCCCAAGCTCATTTGTAATGATCATCATGAGAGAAAGAGGAGGAATCATCCACTTGAAACCTATTTTCCCAGGCTTTGCTAATTTCATTCTTTTTTCATTGTTCGTTTTCAGTAAATAAATCAATTTTCAACATAAACTATCAAGAAGGATTTACATATCAGAATGTTTATTATATGAATGAGTTTGGGGAGGCTGGCTTTTCAGAAGGGTTGGTTTACTTTAAATGCTATAGTTTCACTTTACATGTAGCTCTACAATAACCAAAGAGACCAAAAGAACTCTGACGGGGTGCAAACTTCTTGAGAAATTAACCAGAATTCCACCGATGATGTTGATGATTTCTACCTTAGCACAGCACCACTTACATCCTATGAACAAACTCTGTAGCCAGTAATGTTTCAGGACTATGGTTAGGCCACTAGAAATAGAGCATAATGGTACCGATACGGTGACATTCAGACTTGGTATTTATAATAAGCCATTTTCCCGGAGGCAGCTTCCAACCCCCCTATGTGGATTTATTTTCCCAGTGATTATCTTTCCTTCCCTCAATGTATTCTTTGTGCTTGCTGGACTGGTTTGAAGTGTGAAGGTTAATGCACTGGGTGTGTATGTGGGAAGAAGTCCACACCACTACCTAGAGGCAGTTAATCATTCCCATTGTTATTTTAACATTGAGAATATACTTTATCTCTGGGACCAGAATCTGCACACAGGAGCCAGGTAACTGGACTACACAGCATTATATTCTATCTAATCAGTTAGCCTTTCTCATGTCTTAAGAGGCTACACGATCAGCTTTTTGAATTCTGTGGAATTTCTATATGTGACATAGATTTGTATAACAAGTCTTTAACAAATTGGTTACCTGAATTGATTAAATTAACCCCTTGTGTTAAGATGCACGTTTACTACCAGCAGAAACCTGCCTTGATCTTTTGACCTCAATAATGCTGAAGGGAATAACAAATAATTCTGGTATTTAGGCTGTTAGGTTTTTTCTTTTTATTTCCATATCTCTCATCCAAAGAGGTATATATGTGTTTTTGGTGGAGTATCTGAAATATGTTTTATTCCTTTGATACTAAAAGTTATTTCAGTGTAAACAACACAAGTTATGTCACTGTTTTCCTGACTCCCCATGAGGTAGAGGGCTGGACTTGGTTGCCAGGTCTCAGTGCATGGTTACATGTGCTTTGTACATATGATATGTGCGTATTCTTTTCAGAATAAATTTACTTTTATTTTCAGTCTGTTTCTAGGAGAAGAGATACCTTCTTGTTTCTTAGGTCCAAATACCTTAACTACTGTTTTCTTTGATCCTATTCAATACTAAATACTGCTTCCTTAAGTAAGGGAGAGCTTGCTTACTAATACATGGTGGCTTCTTGGCTAAGTTATTTTTGCTAGAATTATTAGATACTTTACTTTAGAAAGATGGAATTTTATTACTAAAGAAACCATTGAAAAGGTATAGATAAAGATAAAATCTGGACAAATTATAATCTTCATATCATAAAAATTATAAACAGAAAATACCTGCTGTGATACCATGAGCCCAGAAAATAGGTCTTTATCCCATTTCTCAATGCTGTTGGCTAGACTCATTCAGGGACAAGACCATTACTCTGATATACCAAGCCCGCTGACCAACACCTGCATTAGTGTTAGACAAAGTTAAAATATTTGTAAACGAAAATTGAAAATTTACAGTGGAGTGCTAAAACAATGTTTTTAGGTGTTCATGAACGTTTACCACTCCTGGTAAGGAAAAGTTATTATGTATGACAAAAAGGAAAATACTGGAGAAAATTCACTGTTTATCACTGTGTGTGTGTGTGTGTGTGTGTGTGTGTGTGCATGTCTTTAGGTTGCTTCTTACACATCCTCCTAAGACATATATATCTTGACTTTAACCACAGTTGGGCTTATTAACAAAATAATTTAGTGGAGCTTTAGCATGTTTTTCTTCTTCTTACTATTACTCAAGGAAGGACACTTTCTGAATCCTGAAGATAAAGGATATTTGACAGAATGTACTAAGTGCTACTGAATTGGGTCCAGAGTCTTTCAACAGGGATAGAGTTTATGGAGGTGTCATTGTAACTGTGGCTAGGGCCTTCAAGGAGGCATTTTGTGGTCTATGGAAAAAGTAACTGATGAGCCGTTTAGGGTTGTTTGTAGACATAACTTATAAAGGGAAGCATGCCATTCTAATGGTACCACTGAGCAGTGGCAGGAGACAGAAGGATGAACCAGCTGCTCTTTATAGGGAGAACATGGTGTCATAGGCCTTTTGGAAGAGTGATCAAAGCTAAGGAAATTTTCTGCCTCCTGGTGGGAACCTGGATATGGTCTGAAAGTTTGACCTTCCGTACTCCCCTTTCAAATACTAGCTATAAAAGTGCAGCAAGTAACTTGTTATCTACTTTAGAATGACACACAAATCACTGGAAGGAATGGACAGATAGATTGGAAGCATTGATGGGCCCATGCATAAAAGACATGGCAAGCCCCTTTTGTTTGGTAGCTTTCAAACATCCAAACACAAATGTGAGCACCAAATTCCTAGTGGCTGTATTTTCCAAGTCCTTTATAGGACAGAGGCCACAAGACCACATTTTACCATCTACTTAAGAACAATATTAGCTTCAGTTTGGCAAATCAACCTCAGCTGTAGTATTGAAGAATGAGTTTTCCTGGACCATAAAATTACACTTGTTTTGCTAACAAGAGGAGAAAATAAATGTCTATTCAAGCTAATTTCTGTCCAACTTGTGATTTTTGTTGTTGTTGTTTAGTATGTAATAAACCCAACTTTGGAATTGGAATGGGATGTAAAATAGCCCCTCTATAATATTATAAATCCTGCAAAGAATTAGGCATCTGCACTTTTGTTCCCCTGGCAATGTGCACTTTAACTCAAAATGTGTGTAGTCAGTGATGAAAATTAAATACATTGGGAAAATGAAAGTCCTCCAGTTCAACACACATTTAACTTTGGGATTTTAGTAATATTTAGAGTATAGATTTCCAGTTGACAATGAAAATTACGGACCTTGGGAGATGAAATAACATATTCCCTGGACTAGAAACCCACTATTGAAAGGGCTGAAACAGTAGGGTTAACTGGAAAGTGATGAGAGGGTGGCACCAGTCCATTAGAGCAACTTTTTGCTGAATTCCTCCTAGTGCTCACTTCGATCAGATCAGTCTGTCATGGCCTTGGAGGGTGAAGAGCTCATCCCAGGGTGCCTAGGACTTTCCCAGTTTTAATACTGAAGGTCCTGTGACTCAACAACCCCCTCAATCCTGGATAATCCAGAACATTGTTCACATCAGCCCTGGGGAGAACAGCCAGCTTCTCAGGAAGCAAAATGCTTTAGAGGAACACTTGCCTTTCTTCATCAGAGACTGAAGCCAGGTGTGCAGGATACCCTCCTCACTTTCAGGACACCAGAATCTCCTTGGCACCTGGACTTTGTTATTTTGGTGCAGCATACTCCTGAAAGAGTTTCTTTGCCTCTCAAAGATTCTTCCCTTGGTCCCGAAGACTATCTACTCATCTCAGGTCAAGTTAAGGTTTTGACCTACATATTTAAAGTATCCTACATAAGTTACTTTGTGTGTTAGGCTTAAGTGGGGCAAGATTCTGTGTTACCTAGTCATCCCACTGACAAAGGGCACCTTTGTATTCAGTAGATGACATGGATACCCTCACACCTTTCAGAGCCTCTCTCTGCTTTGATACAGCGATGCCCAGGAGGGGTAGGGAACTGACAAGAGATGATCTGCAGGATAATAGTTTTTGTTACAGGTATAGCACATAACTTTTATTATGTAAGTGTATTACATGTGCTGAAACACAGTCTCCTGTCAAGCACCTGGACAGCCCTCAACCCCTGAGCATCTTACCTAGAAGGGAGACTCAGGGAGGTTACTGGAGGCAAAGTGCAACGTGCTGTTCCTAAGTCACCTCACTGTTGAGGTATCCATGCGATCTGGGTTTACAGCATGATCCACTGCGTACCAATTATGCCATTCATATGCTTCATTTACTATACACACACATCAGAACTAGAGTTTATCTCAGGGGCAAAACCCAAATCAGGCCACCAAAGCCACAAATCACGTAAGCCTGCATGCACTAAATACCCACAGAGATCAGTGCAGCAGACACTATATGCCTATGGATATATATTTGTACATCAAAAGCTAAAACGAACAGCACAGATTGAAGGTAAGGGAAGACCCCAAACTGTCAGCATCCATGGCACAACCTTTGACAGACACAATTAGAAACTAGAAATGCAGCTCACCCATTCACCTAGGAGTTTTTTTTGGCAACACTTGAAAGAAACTGGTATTATGACCTCATGATGTCAGCTTTGAGTTCTGGATCTTTTTAATGAACAATTTCACTCTGGTCCTTCTATCAGAGCACCAGTGATTTCAACTGGCTTGCCCTATTAGGCTTTTACTGGTAAGTCACCAGTTTCTTCATTGTGTTAAGTTTAAAATGACTAAAGACAGCATAAGGTTAGATTCCTCACACATACCAACACCTGCAAGAAAAGGAAAGAGTTTGGTAAAGTGGGGTTTCAAACATCAGTTAGATGAGGCAAGATTTATTAGGTCCTGGAGATCTCCAGCACTGAAAATCAAATCCCTGAGTCAGTGCTTTATCCATACATTGTCACATTCTGAGAAAGGCACTCCATGTGAGGAAGCTGTTGAAATGCTTCTAAGAGTGTCCCTTTTAAATTGAATCTGATATACTTTTATTTTCTAACCGAGTGAAGGAGATGTACATAAAGTATTGATTACAATTATTTTTATATGATGCCAACAATGTCTCAGAGACAAATTTGATTCTGTGAACGAAAGGTGGAATTGAGGCAGGACACAGGGAAATATCAATGTTAGCCATAATGATTTGATCTTTCTTTTATAAGTGAGCACTCTGGATTCAATAACAAAATTGCCTAGATTATATATGTGTATATATATATTTATTTATTTTTGAACTATATATATGTATATATACATATGTATGTATATATATAGTTACTATATATATACATATATATAGTTCAAAAATTTAACAAGTTGTACATAAATGGTTGGCACTGGTATCACTAAGATGTAGTAAATTCTTGGGGTGCCTGGGTGGTTCAGTCGGTTAAGCATCCGACTTCAGCTCAGGTCATGATCTCGCAGTTTGTGAGTTCGAGCCCTGTGTCAGGCTCTATGCTAACAGCTCAGAGCCTGGAGCCTGCTTCAGATTCTGTGTCTCTCCCTCTTTCTGTCCCTCCCCTGCTCATGCTCTCTCTCTCTCTGTCTCTGAATAATAAATAAACATTAAAAAAATTTAAGATGTAATAAATTCTATACAATTTCCTAATTCCAAGTAATTGATTGACATAACTCAGATTGGCTAGGGGAAATTTGTGTGTGTATGTACATGGTGTGTGCGTGTGTTTTCCTAATGGCAACCTCTCTTATTTCTCTGATCAATTCTTATGTGTATATTAGACCTCCATAATATGTATGTAGTCAATAAGTGACACCCAAAAGATGAGAATAATGAGAACCAGATATCTCTTTGTAATAAAGCTCTGCCTTGTCATAGTTTTTTTCTTTTAATTTTATTTATTTTTGACAGAGAGATAGGAGAGAGAGAGAGAGAGAAAGCAGGGGAGGGGCAGAGAGAGAGAGAGAGAGAGAGACAATCCCAAGCAGGCTCCACACTGTCAGCTCAGAGACCAATGTGGGACTCGAACTCACTAATTGTGAGATGATGACCTGAATTGAGATCAAGAGTTGGATGCTTAACTGAGCCACCCAGGCACTGGAATTCATTGAGTGCTTACTATATGATAGGCATTGTGATAAGTGCTTCACATAAATGGTCTTATTTTATTCTTAAAAAAAGCTGTATTAAATATGTGCCAGTATCCTTTTTTTATATAAATAATAAAACTGAGACTTAGAAAGGACATTTTCTCAAGTTCTTATTATATTAGTTTTAGTAATTATAAATATTTAATGACTAAAGTAATGTCTATATTTCTAATGAATGCCTGACTTTAAAAAAAAGGAAAAAAAAAACAGATGAGGTTTTTAATCTGTATTTGAGGCAGTCATATTAAAACTGAATTCTGCCCAGAAAATTAGGACACTCTGCATTAAAACTAAAATTAAAAAATGTAGTAGTAACCAAATAGGGACACAGTTTTTAACATTATTTTATGGGTGAGACAAAGCACACTTGTTTAAAGTAAAATAACAGGTTTTTAAATTACTCTTCCAGTTGACCTAAGAGTATAGAGGTCAGCTTGTGACCATTGAAGAATGACGGTCTATTTAATGTCCATCATGTCTAATTGCAAAATTGTGCCAATAGAAAGATGCATACACATAGTAGGCATTTTATAAGTATTAGGCAATGAGGCTAATCAGTTGGTAAATGTGTCTAAATTGTTTACAACTAAATTTTAAACGACTTGAGTTTGGGCAGTTGCATAGAACAGATCAACTCTCCAACTTTACCTATGCCTCTGGCGGATAGCTGAGAACCAAGAGGAAGAGAGTTATAGCGCCCTCTAGGGGTACCTTGTAGAAACACCTCCCAAACTACAAGTCTACTGTTCATTCCTAGCCTAGCGTGAAGGGATACCAGGGAATGCCTAAGCTTGAAAGATGCAGTGGAGTTCACCTGTATCTAGTGTGTTCTTCCACTGGCTCACTCTTGGGACTGTTCCATCAGACCTTACAGGCATTCTCATTATTTTATCATTTAAAGGGGAAGTTTACAACATGGTGTCAATTTCAATTGCAGTTATTTCTTTAGCCTTCACATTCCAAAATAACTGTTAGTGGATAAATTTCTGCCTTGGAGAGGAGGATCTATACAGCCTCCCATTTTCTGCTTTTGAATACTGTGTGATGCCTGCAGTGGCCCTTCAAAAAAAGTTACATGTTTCTTTGTAAAGAGCTTGACTCCTTGAGAATCGTGCTATCTTTTGAAGATAAATAAGTCTTTAGGGAGAGATAGAGTGTAGGAAAAACTCATGATTCCAGCAACATCAGTCTAAAAACAGTTACTAATTGCTGAAAATAAAGCAAAGAGCCAGGTACTGAGAATAAATGGATGCATGAGAGAGTTAACACTTACTGCACAGCATACCCATCAAGCAAATTTATATAGTGACTTGTTTAGTTACCCTCTATGCCCCTAAGAAATGGTTGTTATTATCCTTAATTTTAAAAATTTTTATAAAATGTTTTATTTATTTCTGAGAGAGAGAGTGTGTGAGCAGGGAAGGGTCAGAGAGAGAGGGAGACACAGAATCCGAAGCAGCCTCCAGGCTCCAAGCTATCAGCACAGAGCCCAACACAGGGCTCGAACTCACGAACCGTGAGATCATGACTTGAGCCGAAGTCGGACGCTTGAGTGACTGAGCCACCCAGGCACCCCTATTATCCTTATTTTTTAAGGAATATGAAAGCAATTTTGAAAAGACAACATGTTCAGGGTCTCACAGTCAGAAATTGGTAGAGAAGAATTAGACCTTTGGTCTTCCACTTCTTATGCTCTCTCCAACTATCAGAACTACTGTCTTCTAAGAATGTACACTTTAATTTGTTGTATCTGGGGAGAACAGAATGATGTTAAAGAAAAGAGAGCTCATCATAAAGTGGATAGTGCCATGTAATTAAAGCCATGAAGGAGTGAAATGTAGAAGGGAGTGAAAGCTCTCTGCACCCTGGGGCTCAGAGGGGGGTTCAGAGAGGGCTTCAGGGAGAAGAGAGAAGTACAATTGCCATCAAAGATCTCTAGAGAAACCAGGAAGGGATAGCAGAAGTTGACAATTTCAGGGCAAAGAAGAAATGAAACAGCATGAGCTAATGGACGTGTTAGCACTTTTCATGTGATATTGTGAATGAGACTGCGGTTCCACCTCTATGCTGTAAGGTAATTTGAAATATGATTAGAGGGGAAAGGTCAGAAGAGCAAAACCAGTAGCAAGAAAGACTTTTGAACTTCAGTGATTTTAAAAGAAAGCAGCTTAGACAAGGCACTGCAGTTATGAAGTCTAATAACTAAATAAAGTCACAAGGAATCTGGGAAATGGGAGAAATTCGGTGTCAAAAGAAAGAGTAGCTGAAGCACAAAAATTATTGAGGGAGCTTGTGTCAAATTTGGCTCATCCCCCACTTTTACTTAAGAATATGTTTTCTTGAATGTGTAATTTCACATTTATCCTTATGATAATTTTTCAACTCCCAGGAATGATGAGACAAGTATAAATTAGGGAAGAACATCTTACAAGGTTTTGGGTTGGTGGCATAGTGTGTCATGATGACAAATTAAAGGACAGGAGGCAGACCTCTAAGCCATGCATGTTAATAGATGGTATACATTGGGCTTGTTTAGTTATGTCCTGTCCAAGCCACACACATGTATGGTTTAAAGGGATCTATGGAATATAGATCTATAGTTTGAAATTATCCACCTCCAACTAGAAAATATTAAAAAGCTCACTTGTACATTCTTGCCAAATTTTAGCTGTCCTTCATGCATGCATGTAAAACCAATATTGTCAGTTGCATATGATAAACTTGAGGGGAAAAAAGTAAATATGGAGCATAATATACAGCAATAATTAATCTGTCAAATAGTTTCATCCCTAGAAATGGTGGGAAAACAGTCTTGGGTTAATATCTGTGTAAGTAGATGGGCAAAACCTCCAACTCCAGATAAGCAAATTTCTACTAGTCCCATAGGAAGAAGAAAAGTGTCCTTTCTAAGCTAAGTACATGACATGAAAGGAACATAAAGACTGGGTTGATTTTTTTGGAGGATAGTGACACAACTCCTTTGACCTTGGAATTTACATGTTTAGATGTCTGAAAGCTTACATGATTAAATTCCTCTCTCCATTCTTCAAAACTTAGTTTTCTTTAATTATCAGTTTTGGAGTGATTCCTTCAAATGATGGTCTGAATTCTCCTCTTTGTATTGTCCATAACGACATTGCCTAACAGAAAAATCAAGTTTCAGGCTTGGTACACATTTAAGAATTCACTTTCAACATCTTGATGTGAGCCAGAGGTCTGCCTAACAGCAATAAAGATGAATGCAGAAGGAAATTTAGGCTGACAAATACCAGTCCCACCTGTGTTGGTTAATAAGCAAGACTCCAGCCCAGCCAGTAATCCTCTGGTAACTGTCATTTCCATGTATCCAATCAGTTGCCTGGGAATTATCCCAATAAAAAGAATACAGTGTGTCATTTATCAGGCAGCCAATTAAAGGGCCTCTACAGCTCTCGGAGAGCTGGAAGCCAGTTCTCACAAAGGAAGCAGGATGGGGCCAAGTCAGTATGGCCTTGAGGGAATTCAAGAAAGTACGTTGTGGCTGATTCATAGAAGGACCAGATTTACAAAATATTAGAAGAAGTTGATAGTATTTCACTATGTCTCTTTTATAAGAATTTATGGAGGACACCAGGGTGTGGAATGACAACATATGAACTTGGCTGATCATACTAAAATGGGACTCCTAGTTTTTGTGACTATGAGATAATTTTCAGAACATTTCCCTTGATCTCTGAGGCCCATGTAGCATTAAAAGTCTTGAATATGTGAAATAAAAACAAATAAATGAATTTGAGTTAAGTAAGGAAAAAAAATTCCACGAGTTTATTGGGCATCTTTGACTTTCTCGTTAACTGATGTCAACAGAATAAACAAGAGTTGTTGGGGACTTTCTATTCTCATTTTTGGAAAATGCAAACAATTCTATTACTTCAAAACCCTTCTAAAACACAGGTTTTCACCCCCATGGTCACTTGGCTAATGAAAGTTCTCTATAACAGTGTTTTTAATACAAAGATATTAAACAGTTTCTAGTCCTAGTTCAGCCAGTTAGCTAACCTACGACATTGATTCAGTACGTAGACATGTCAGGAAGAAATAGATAAACACATTCTACAGATTCTAGGATGTACTTATTTTTTTCTTTTCTTTTCTTTTCTTTTCTTTTCTTTCCTTTTCCTTTTCTTTTCTCTTCTCTTTTTTTCTTTTCTTTTTTTTTTTACATTTTAACATCTCTGAATTTGGAGCAAGTCTGTATAGAGTTGTGCATTAAATTAACTGATTACAAAACATTGTGGAATAAATAAATTTTGGCATTTAATATTTTCAGTCCAAAATAAATTAATGGTATATCTTGCAATCAATGGCATATGAAATTGGATGGAATATAGGAATAGATTTTAAACAGATTGAGTGAGGGGCATCTGAGTGGCTCAGTCAGTTGGGCTCTGACTTCAGCTCAGGTCATGGTCTTGCAGTTTGTGCCCCGCGTTGGGCTCTGTGCTGACAGCTCAGGGCCTGGAGCCTGCTTTGGATTCTGTGTCTCCCTCTCTCTCTGCCCCTCCCCCATTCATACTCTGTTTCTCTCTGTCTCAATAATGGATAAACATAAAAAAATGAATATAGATAGATAGATAGATTGAGTGAAGGGATCCCATGCATTTCTGTTTGAAATCTATCCCCAGTAGGGGAATATATATAATGAATACATTAAGTTTGGAGTATTACAGTGAAGAAGCTAGAGATTCTGGTAAGGGAATCAGCATAAAGTTCTTGGATTCCTGGAAGAGGTTTTTGAATCATTAAAAAAATATGCATCTGGAGATCTGTGTCTTGGTTTTCATAAGATAGACCTCAAAAGCCAACGTATATAGGAATGAACTTAAAGTTTGTTATTCATTCAGGCTAGTCATTCATTTTCTGATGATCTTATTTAAGCCAGCATTTGTATTGAGATAGCTTCATCTACTTTGTCGCATGGTATCAATTGCCTGTGAATTATTTCAATTAAAAAAAAAAAAACACCTAGCTAAATGCTTTGGGAGGCACTTGATGGTTTAAATATTCAAAACAGCTTGTGGAAAAGATCATATTTATAATAGAGAATAGTCAAACAAATCAACATTTTTAGTAGGTACTCTAAGAATTTCACCCTCAAAATATGTCCTGATAGTGTTCAGGTTGAAATCACCAGGTATTAACTGAATAATTAACACATGCACTGGAATTTATTAGATCCAGGCTGAGATTCTGAGTTCAGTGGTTGCCAGTGTGTGATCTTGTACCCTTGCTTCACTTCTCAGAGATCCAGTTCCTGTTTCTTTAAAATGGAGATAAGAACACTTAACTGCATCAGGTTTAGTTTCAAACAAATAAGATTCTATTGTGAAGTGTTTAGAAAAGGGGCCAGTCCACAATTTACATTCAATAAATGGCAGCTATAATAATACTTTTTATTACAGTTAGTACTCTACTATGGGACAGCACTAACAAGTCTAATTCAGTTAAAGAAGTGGTTTCTCATTTCTTCTGCCCAGAACAAATTAAAGCCTGAGCATTCTAACTCTGTCCTGAGACAGTGTCTAACGTGACTTGGCAAACCACAGATGGGTTCCAATTTTATTAGCTGTACAGGAAATTTCTGATTGATTTAACCTCCAAAAGACAATACCGTGTAATTAACATGTAACAAATGTCAACTCTTGTTATTGCTGGAACCGGCAAACCCTCCAGATCTCTGTCCTCCTGGCTTTCCTATGCATCAATGCGGTTTTTTTCCTCTTTCTTTCTTTCGTTTTACTTTCCCATAGCGCCTTGTTGCACCCAGCTCGCTTTGAGTGATATTAGGAACAAATTCAGTTGCAGTTCTTCCTGAAAGTCAGTTCTTTTGAAACATAAAGAGACATAAAGAGATAAACACCACCTACCTGCTCTGTTTTGGGTGGCACAGGGCCAGAAATGATGCAACTGGTGTGAAGCTTTATCAATAGGGTTTTTTTTTTTTTTGAGGATTCTTTGTATTTGCATATCTGAGTAATTAAGGGATTGCTTTTTTCCCCAAAGCAATTCATCCAAATCCTTAAAAGACAGCATGACAGAGGGGGGATAAATAACCACTCCTCTTTAAAATTATAATATGATGGGGATTAAGACAGTACAGTACCAAGATATACTGTGCTTATTGTTGAAGTCCCTGATTGTTAGTTCTTGAATCTACCAGTGAGACACTGGACCGATGTCCTTACCTCTCAAAGCTTCAAATTCATCTTCTTCAAAAAGATTTCCTGAGGTCCGTTTTAGGTTTTGTATTCTATGACTCCACATCCTGATGAGAAATACACATCACTGAATGGCAATGCAAATTTTCAGCAAGGTTATCAATGAGGAGAAGTCAGACCAACTAAGGCATGTGTTACTCTTTCCCTGTAAGGTGCTTTTTTTGGTCTCTGGCATATATGATATGTGTTTCAAGCTTTTGCATTTCAAGCTTTTGCATTAATAGAGATACTGGCTAGTAACCACCTAGAGAGTAATTGGCTGAGTTATGGCTGGAAAAAATTTCCTCTCTCATAAGCAAATTTGATTGTTTTTATCAGCACCAAACAGAGAGCTTGGCCATATTAACACTGGATTCCAGTTGATTGACCCAAACATTGAGTGATGATGACAAATATAGCAAAAAGGAAACAAAACTATTTCTTTTTAATTACGATTGGTTAGTGATTTTAGTCTCTGTTTCTCACTCTGCTGTTTCCCATATTCACTGCTCTAGCCCTCCACTAACCACACACACATGCACACCCCTTACTTACCCTTTTGTGTTTAGAGTTAGCTTTCATTCATTTTTTTCATGCTACTGATATTTATGGAGGACTTTGCAAATCTTTAAGCAAAGAATTGGAAGAGCTACTAATGGCTAAGACCAAGAGAAGAGAGCCATTCTCAAAGACTTAAGAATGAAAAATAGGCAGCATATATAAATAGCTAGACTATAAAGTAAAGAGATAACAAAGTGATATGAAAATGTGTATATTCATGTAAAGGCAGGATGTCAAAGAAGGGGAATTTACATAAGTGGTTTCAGAAGAGACTTCATGGAGAAGGCCGAATTTACAAAGGCTCCTGAAGGATGGGAGATTTAGGACATGAGAAAGATTTGAGGTGGAGGAAAAGAGTCCATCATGTTAGAGCTATATGCGGAAATCGTAAGGTCATGAGCAAAGACCCTTGTTGCAGCTGGAGCCAACGATTTTTACAGGAGCATAATGGGAGGCTATGGCTGGAGGGATGTGTGATAGTCAGACCATGGAGGGCATGCAGGGCCAATAGAGAGCTGGGGATGGACCTGGTAGGTTCTGGAGAATTAGAAATATGTTCAAGCAGACTGGGCAGGTATCTGCTTGGCTGGCCGCATCTTGCATTCACATCTTGGGTCAAATGCTGGTTTCCTCACTGAGATCTTTAGCTACTTCGATTAAAGTGGCCATTTACACTTCTCGGTTACGTTTATTAGGTATTATATTGCTCTGTGTTGTTTGGTTAATAAAACAAGTTACGATCTAGGACTACCTTGCTTATGTGCCAGTGTATCTATTGTCTGCCAACACCTTCTAAAATATGGACCTCCAAGAGCAGAGGTCCCTCAGCATTCTCGGTCTCTGCTCTTACCCCAGACTTGGCTCTTAAGTAATTGTCCAATGGGTGACTGAATGAACTTGAACACGTCTGGTAAATTCTCACTTTACAGATATCCTCAGCCTATAGATAATGTAGTTTTTCTTTTCTTTTCAGTATCTGGTAAAGGGAGTAAAAATGTTTTTAATAATAAAACTCCGCTTCTGCCAGCCCGAATTAGCGGCATCCCCAACTACTGTTAAGGGTCTCTATATTTACAGCGACGCCTCTTGCAGATGTTATTGGTGCATATTTTTTCTTTCCAAGTACAACTCAAACTTCGCATGTGTTCCAAAACCACATGGAAGTGGAACGTTAAATCTGGGGGTGGGCATGTCTGTGTAATTTCCTTCATTTCTATAAGGTTTTGGTGGCTTTTTTTTTTTCTCCCCTAGGCCACAGATTAGCTTAACAATTGCAAATCAGCTTCAGAGGTTTTCCCTTAAAGAAAAAGGAAAAAAAAAAAAGATAGCATGTTTGAACAGGCGAGGCTTGGTGAAAGTCTCTTTGTTTCACATCCTAAACTGTTCACTCAGCTTCTGGCTACCCTCTTTTCTTTGGGTCAGTAAAAATCAAGATATCTAATATGTTATATGTCTGTTCATGCACATATAGTTGCTCATCTCTTCTTTCAAACTGTCACAGGAACTAGAGAACATGATACTCCCTTCCTTTATACTCCTGACCAATATTGGCCTGTGTGTGTGTGTGTGTGTGTGTGTGTGTGTGTGTGTGTGTGTGTGTGTATGCTTTAATACAAATTCCCAAAGGACGGAGAAAAAGAAGTGTAGTATAAATAAGCAAACAACCAATTGACTTAACAAATCCTTATTTAGCTGGCCTCTGGTTTTATTTTTGAGAACCACTTTCCTTGTTTTGATTTGAAATGATGCCACCAAAACATATTACAGAAACACTGCGCTTTGCAAAACAGAACAAGTCAAATGAGCCTCCCCAAGTGTAAACAGAAATCTTGTTTGGATGAACTGTTTTTAAGAATCCAAATTAAACCAAACGGCGTCCTTTTAAAGTGCATGTGTTTCCCTTAAGTGCTAAAACTATATTATGTTCCTGCAATTCTTTTTTACCCCGAATGTTCCAGTTAAGCTGTGGTTTTTAAGATGTCCTGACTATAAGTGGTTTTCATACATTCGGCAAACATGATTCTAGAGTCACCTCAGATCACAGCCAGCATCTGTGTGTTATCAGCATCCCCAGGGAGCCAAGTTTGGTAACACACAGCTTGGCAGAAACCAGTTGGGTGCCGCTGTGTGAGGGAAGATGGGCAAGTTTCTAGCATCTGTTTGCCTGTAATTAAATCAGGTCTCTGTTTTCCCACCCTGAATACACTTGACCTAAGTGCCTGCATCACGCCTTCTGTCACACGTTGTGACTTCTGACTTCTTTGTAAACTATTACTAGTGATGGCAACACATTTCAAGGTAAGGTTCACTGGGCTGAGCATTACTCTCCCATTAACCCTGGAGAAGGTATGTTAGGAGTAACAAGTCTAGACATGAACATTTTGGGGGGGAAAAAAGCCCAATTTGCCTTTCTGGATCAAACCAAAAGGAGATAGAGTGTTCTTTTTAGCATTGTTATCAGATCAGTTTGTGTCTTGAGAGTCAGAGGAATAAGAAATTAATCTTTCATAAAAATCCATTATATCAGTGTCCTCTGCTTGTTTACTTCCTACTTGGAAAATACATTCATTTGCTCTTAGACATGAAATTGACCCTCAAAATGAAGTGATTAGTAGGAAACTGTCACTTTCCTTTTATTCCTACCCTTCCTGCTCCTCCATCCCCAGCTCCCACCCACAGCAAGCACAGAATCCTTAGCAGAGTTTTCGTAAGCAGAGCTTGATATGTGGGGACCTACAGAGGTGGCGAATGGAGTTTAGATGGCTTCTCACTGAGATGAGTTTGCTTTCAGCTAATCTTGTCTCCCACCATCTGAAGCTAGCTGAATGTTGAACAGATAGGTCAGAACAGTGAGAAACATAATCTCTGGCTCCCTTGTAGATGCTGGCCGCTGGGTGTGCCTAATTATTTTGTCCCCTTCCTTGTCTTCTGGAGGTGATATGGTCCAAAGAGAGAGATGAGACCAGACTAGCAGGTAAATAAATCTAGTCATTTTAACAAACATAACAGTTTACACAACCCACAGGTGTCTTCACCTTCAACTCTGTTCTTTTGAAAGTTTATATAATTATTCATAAGCATTTTGGACTTTATTTTTTTTTTCAGAATTGCTTTTAGAGCCTGAAGCACATTCCTTAAATGTTTAAATATTTGAGGGCAGATTTGACTTTGGCTATGGTCAGTTATCCTTCATAGTCTCAGCCAGGGAATCCCATTTGGATCCCAGAACTACAGTTGTCTCGTATAAAATAATAGGACCAATATTTCTATGTATACAATAAAACCTTTTTAAAATGCAAGAGGATTATGAATGTAGACATGTGAATGTCTGTTTTTTTGTCTTTTTTTTTTTTCAAACTGGCATCACTCACATAAATACAGAGCTCCTCTACATGATGAATTGGGGAGCTGAATATGCATCAGCTAGGTACATATCCACTCAAGGCAGCTACACCAAGATCAGTTGTATTTTGGAGTGGAAATCACTTATTTTGGTATAGTGTCTTGGTATTTCTAAAAAAAAAAAAAACCTATGGAGATAATGATAGATATGAAGAAAGGAAAATAAAACACAAAGAATGAAATAAGAGAAAATGGAGGGAGTGAAAGAAGACAGAGGGTTTTGATAGTATGGTGGTGGAAGGAATGGATGAAGGGTCAGCGACACTCCTCAGCAGTCCTTGCATGATTTGGGGAATGGTTTGTGCGATGATTAATTTTATGTGTCAACCTGACTGAGCTGGGATTGGGGGGGGGGTGCGGGGGCACATACTTGGTAAAACATTATTCTGGGTGTTTCTGTGAGTGTGGTTTTGGGTGAGTTTAACATTTAAATTGATAGACCAAGGAAAGTCCATTGCCCTCCCTAATCTGGGAAGGGGGAGTCCTCATCCAATTAGTTGAAGGCCCGAATAGAACAAAAAGGGTGATCTTCCCCTGACTGAGAGGGAACTCCTTTTACCTGACTGTCTTTAGACGGGAACGTTGGGTTTTTCCTGCCTTCAGACTCAAACTGAAACATCTGTTCCTCCCGGGTTTTGAGGCTACCGGCCTTCAGACTTGAACATACGCCATTCTGGTTCCCAGGCATTCCTCCTGGGACTGGATCTAAACCATCAGCTCTCCTGGGCCTTCAGCTTGCAGACTGCAGATCTTGGGACACGTCAGCTTCCATAATCGTGTGAGCCAGTACCTTATAGTAAAATTCCCTTTCTCTCTCTCCGTCTGTCTCTCCACCTGTCTCTCGCCACAGATCTAGAGACAGAGACAGAGACAGAGGAAGATCCTGCTGGTTCTGTTTCTCTGATGAACTCTGACTAATGCAGTTTGGCTACTCATAATGACCTTGTAGTCTGGAGTTCTGCTGACCTTGCCCTTCATAAATCTGTATCACCATATTAATGAACCTTGACAGATGAGAAACTCTAATCTCAATCAAAAGGAGCTGGAGGGGTGGTGGTGAGTATGGGCAAAGACTGGTACTGGCAACAGCTTTTTGTGGCTGCACGTCTGTGCCCACGGCTCCCGGGATTAGCACAATCAGCAGGTGGCTGGGGAAGGACATCTGAACCGGAAGAATCCTCTCCTTCCTCACTCTCACCCCCTGCACCTCTATTCTGTTAGGGAGCATTACAGATTTTTTAACTCTAACTGTGGAAGCGAATGCAGCTGCTCTTTGTAATTGTTTGTGAAACTGAGTTAAAGGGAGGTTGTTGTGGTGCTGCAGGTGCAATCATTAGACGCATCTATGCTGTGTAATTAACCTCATTTCCATGTGAATGTCCGTGGTTTATGTGCTGCTTAGAGAACTCACGCCATGATCATTACACTTACAGTCAATCCAATTAGACAAAGGTTCCCACACTTAGAGAAGGATCAGGACAAACCACAAGGGTAGGCCTCTCTCAAGAAGGTCTCTAGTTAAATGTCTCAAAATAAACAACTGTGGCCTAATTAATTGTATGGCAGGCCAGAGGAACACACCAAGGAACTACTTATGTGTCTGGATCCCAATCCTAGGGAGCCGCTTAATAGAATCTCCCTTTGTCCACACTTGCAATGGCTTAGAGATGTGTACAAATGGGGGACGGAGGGCTGGTGGCTGCCCTCGCACCCTCTGTCTTATCACAAACCCCGGTTGCCCAGTAAGATATCCAATGGCTTTATTTTGATTTATTTTATCCCTTTATGCTCTCAGAACAATTAGAAGAAAAAAAAATCCATGGGTACTTCTCAAAGAAAGTTGGACAGGCTGGCAAGGTTTTCCACAAATATTTTAACAGAGCCACAGCTAGAGGGTGCCACCGAAGGATATTTTCCCTGGTTGTCCCAGATTTATTGACTTCCTTTTCTTCTAAAGCTCTCTAATGCTGCAGGATCCAACCCCTTATTTTAAACATTTGTCATAACATATGTGTTATGTGTGTCCATCCTTTCTCAGTAAGTTCATAGTTGGATCCTTGAACATATCTTAGAATTCTGTTATCTCCCCAGAGATGCCTAGTACCATGCTAGTAACCTCAGGGGAGTCCAGTAGATCCTTGGGGGTGGGAGGGGGACACAGAGCTGTGTTAACTGATTAAATAGAAAGAATTCTGGCATGTCCAATAATCGCAGGAACCTACGTAGGCTTTTTATATCATAGAACACTTTTGAGACCTGCTTGACCCACAAAAAGGCAGACTAAAAATAAAGGAAATTAGGAAAGAGGAAAAAAAAATACCCTAAGGAACTATATAGCCCCTGGAAGAATGAGAGTTCGTGATATTTTTGTGTTAAACTTTAGACAGACTCTGGCTCCTCACAGTTTAGGTGTGGGCCAACAGCAGTGACAGCACCTGGGATCTGTTAGAAGTTCTGAATCTCAGCCCCCACCCCCAATCTACTGAGCGAAAATGGACATTTTACAACGTCAGTGCTTCTGGTGCACAGGAAGTCTGAGAAGCACTCAGCCTTAGGGCTCCAGTGCCACCAGTTCAAGGCTGAGTGAAGCCCAGAACAGATGCAGGGCTGCCCACGGTCCCTCAGAGCCTGTGTTGTCACTTTCTTCTGCCCTCAGAAGATGTCCCCATCTTCTGCCCTCCCTCTACAACTTTGTTTCTGATCTCTCTCTCTCTTTTTTTTTTTTTTTTAAAATCTGAGAGCATATTTTAGAGGAAAAGATTTGGCATCTCCTTCTCTCCATCACTTTCCTGTGTCTGTACCCTCCTAACTATACTTCTGAATCAATCTTAGGAGCCACTTTGAGGAAGCATCTCCCTAGACTTCCATGCTGGTTTGGTGCAAATTTTCTTTCTTTTGCACTTATTGTACTTACTGGATATTCCTTTTTTTGTTTTATATTTACCAGATACTGTATTTATTTACTTATTTAAATGTCTGTCTTCCTTCCTCATTAGACTTAGAAACACAGCAATTAGCATGGTATCTGGTATATAAATAATTATTTGAGGCATGATGGAAGGAAGAAAGCCCTTTGATTCCCAGTCTGGGATGCCATACATGCCACGCATGCAACACAAGATATTAGTGTTCTTGAATATTTTGATTGGCTGTGACATTTTCTTTCAGTCTTTCATGTATTCAAATGCTAATGGCAGGAAAATACATATACATTTTATATATTTATACATATATAAATAATCTCTGCCCTCGAGAAATTAAAATCTGATAGATTTGGGCTCCAAAATAATGGTTTTTTTTTTTTTTTTTGGAGTTTTGGAAATGTCTCTTGAAACTATATCGTGAAATTACTTGTAGAGCTTTTTAAAAATCCTGATTCCCCGGGCCTTCCCTGGAACATTTACCATGGAATCTGTATAGGTAAGGCCCAAATGCAGGCATCTTTTTTTTTTTTTTACTTTTTTTTTAAGTTTATTTAATTTTGAGAGAGAGGGTATGCAGGGGAGGGGAAGAGAGAGGGGGAGAGAGAGAATCCCAAGTAAGCTCCACACTGTCAGCGCAGAGCCTGGTATGGGGCTCAGACTCACAAACCATGAGATCATGATGTGAGCCAAAATTGAGAATCACATGCTTAACCAACTGAGCCTCCCAGGTGCCGCCAAACACAGGCATTTTTAAAAGCTCTCCAGGTGGTTCCAAAGTGCAGTAGTGGTGGAAAATCACTAATTGAAAAGATTAGTGGGAGTTAAACTATTATAATTAAAATAAGCTGGGGCAGTGTTTCTCCTACACTCATCTCAGAGTTTTTGTGGTTCTGTGGCCGTGTCTTAGCATCTGTGGGTTTCGTGGGGTGGCCTCGGGAGGACACTGAGATGGCTCTGGACACCTTACCCTCAGCCTTAATTTGAGCAGCCTGTCTTTAACTGGCTATATAAATCCAACTTCTGTGAAAAATTGCCTCAAAGAAAGACTCTTGCTGCTGTTGAAAACAGACAAAAAAGCCTCTAAAGCACTCATTTAGGGACTAGCTAAAGATGACGGAACATAAATAATTTATCATTTCCTTTTCTATTTGTTTTCTTTGTCACTCTTTTCATTCAGGGATGTGTTTTTGAAGAACAACTGCTATCTCATCACTCAGCTCAACTCCCCTCTTTTAAGAGTTTATGGAAAGTTTAAATGACCCTTTCTCAATCAGTGGTTTCAGGCAAAAGAATGCGAAGAATTAATTGAGTTGATGCCAAACCCACAAAATGGTTCAACATAAAAACGGATAATTAAAAATTAAGTAGAAATAACACATGGTCGTTCATAAGCAATTTCATTTTTATTTTTTTGTCAATGCTAATTATTAAGCATCCATTATGCATAAAATACTAAACTAGCTTTGAGCAGTTTGCAGTCTTGTATACAGTCCTATGTAACTGCAATTATATATATCTCTATATATGCAGTGTATATGTATTTCATATATGTGCACAGTCTAAGCACAACTGGCCAGAAATGAGACTCTATCCTGCTGAGAGGAGCTTATTTTCAAGAATCAGTCTGGCTGTCTACATTTGTTAAAGATGCTGTTTTAAAGAATATTTTTGAGGTAACTGAAGCAAATATGGCAGAAAGGTTAACACTTTAAACATCTTGGTAGTCAGTAAAATGTTACTGTGGCATGATTTTCTAGATGGTTAAAATATTAAGAAAGGCAAAAATAAACAAAATGCAAGAAAACAAAGAACAGTTAGGGAAGATTTATATGGGCACGGTATCGTTAAAAAAAATTAAAATCTCACCAGCCATGTTTCTCCATCTAATATGACGACTGTCAGTTTCTGGCTGACTGAAAGTCTGTAACCTGCCGTTGAACCTCTCCAGTTGTTCTACTGTGGGAAGATTTTTCTGTAGGACAGGCCAAGGCAAGTCTAGAATGATTCCTGTAGAAGAGTTTAGGAGTGACTGTAATTTAGGAAAGTCCAAACTCCCAACCAGGCACTGTAGAATATGCCCTTGGGAAGGAGAGGCATGATGTGTGTTGAGTATTCTCTGGATCCCCATCCCCATTAACTTGCCATCCAGCTCCTTCCTACTGCTTCCCAGAAAGCAGCTCTTATAGTGAACTTCAGCAGCTGGAACCCCTTTGTCCTCTGGAAAAATACATTAAGTCAGAAACTCAAGTATCCTATTAAATTTGATAATTCTTGTCGGGGGAATGTTTCCCCATCAGGCCTCAAAGATACTCTGCAGCAATACCTATCACATGGGACTTAAGCCATGGAGAGTGTGAGGTCCAATTAATGAAAGTACTAATTACCTTCATAACATAGTTGGTATGGAGAAAAAATGTAAAGATAGATATAATTTAGTTTCTTTCCATTGGCCCACATTAAGCCCCAACCTGGGAAAATCTCACCTAGGCATCAGGTCTCTCAGCTGGTCCTAAAATTTCTTTCCTGATCCATAATTGCTAATTCACTTAAGTAAAAACAATATTTGATCTCAGAGGTGCCAACCCAAGTAAGCCATTGCTTTGCTTGGAGTGGCTGAAAAAATACAATTACATTACATTCATGAACATACCTCCTTCTTGAAAGAATGCAATTAACATTTGAAAAATGATTTGCTTCTGGATAATCTGTTTCTTAGTCCTAGAAAAAATATGAATAATAAGCCATATATTTTTAATGTACTGTATCACATAAAGACCTGGTCTTGATGCAAAGAAATAAAAATAATAAGCAATAATTATAACTTTTGCCTTACAGAACTGAAAAAATCCTAACACCTCCCATTAGAATAAGCTGTGCATACATTGTTTTTACTTGACAAATGCATCCAAAGAAACATCCAGTCTTTGAGGGAAATGTTTCCACAAACAACTGCTGTTCCCAACAATGTTCTTGTGGTAGGTAGAAAGTTTTGCACCCCCTTCAGCAAATGTCACTAAAAGTCTGAATTTTATAAGTTTTACCAATTCATATGATAATTTGATCTGAAGTAAGATTAAGAAATAACATTAGTAATAGTTCCTGGGTAATAAAGCCATTTTGGAATTGGCATTTATGGAGAGGAAGTCAATATGTTAAAATAAGAACATTTAAATGAGTTTATTGGCTCTATTTTTAGATTATGTCTGCATTAAAACTCTGAATATCTCATTATGAAATAAATCAGATATAAATTAGGCATACTGAAAATCATTAAATGCAGTTAATTAAGGGAAAACAGACACTTCATTTGAAGAATGGCCATGTGAACACTTTTTTCCCTAACCACAGCTATGCTATCTCATTGCTGACTAATCTCTGTCCAAGTTTGTCTCGTCCATGCCTATATTTTTGTGAATATGTAAAAATATATGTACTTTTTAAAAACAAGCAAAACTAAAATCAACTTCATGAGTTATAGTAGGAGATTTGATGGATTTCTAATTCCTTGTAATTACTTTATTATGTTCAGCCAGACAATGAGAGCTGGCTCTCCATAGCAAATTCAAGTTCTGAATCAAGTCAGAATAATTTATTATACTAAATCACTCTATATGAATGAAGCACATTTCATCTTTGGCAAACCTGACTCAAATGTTCAAAGCACATGGGCTGATTTTTTAGCAAAGCATACTTAGAACATTATTTAAAAAAGGCTTTGTGAAGATGAGGACAAGAACACAAGAACAGAAAAGTTCATCATCTTCATTATGCATTACAGACCAGGCACATGTGTTCTGCACATGATCATGGATGTGTATGAGTATTCACACAAGACTGTTGGACTGAGAGCAGGTTTAGATGAGCACGGACTCATTAACCCATAATCAAACAATATCCCATGAGCACATTTATCCTGATTTTAACTGCCATGAAGGTAGGGCCAGGAGCCTTATATTTATGTTCTCAAAATCTCTAAGAACGACTTGGGCAGAAATTTTATGAACTTGAATAAAAAACATGTTTCAATAGTTTTTAAACATATTTTTGATGAAGGATTTTGGAGCCAATTTCAGCCATCATATCATTTTACTTATAAATGCTTCAGTGTTCATAATACACCCTTTTCAAGGCATTTTGTACCATGGCAAGATGCTGATGATAAAATTCTAATGGACTATTTTAAAAGGATATGGATACTAATATTTATGAAACACTGACATCTGGAAGTTGGGAGAATTTCCTTTTTGAACATTACCAGAAGGATCAGGTTCATTTGGGGGAAAAGTCTCATCTTTGCAAGGTAGAAAAGGAAACATGCTTGCATGGAATCATAGGTGATACTTCCTATTAAGCAGACATCTCCAGGAGAGAAACACAAGTCTAATATTTTCATATTTGTGGACTTTTATTGTTAAATTAGACTATGCATCTCTAATTCCTAAGCATTATCATCAAGAATCACACAGTATTGTTGACAAGAACCATCAATGTAGCCAATTACCTTATTTTTGAGTGGTGTTCATCAATATATTATGAACTCATTCATTTAACATTTTTGAGCATTTTGATGCAGAAAACTATATTAGGACCTAAAGATGCAAAATGAACAAAACATTGTTCCTCATATAAGGACTTCATAACATAGGGTTATCAGAAGCATATAAGGAAATTACTACACTATAGGCTTAGTTCAGTTATATTAATTATTATAGAAGAAAGGAGGAAACATACAAGACAGAATTACAGACTCTTCCCAGAAAAGGGAACCCATGGAAGTCTTCCCAGAGAGATGTCAGAGTTGATTTCAAATACACGGAGTAGCACCTTGCATATAGTCCAGGGGCACTAAGTATTTGTTGAATTGCCTTTTTTTTCTAGATTAATATAAAATGTATAAATTATATGTTATAACCAATTCCATATGGAAAATTTGCCTGGTTCAGTATTTTAAAAATATATTTTAGATTCAATAACTTTGCAAATAATTCACTGGGGTCTTCTCAAGGCATGGTTTTAAATAAAGATATTGTCAGATTTTTATTGTTAAAAATGTATTGGCTTTGGGGTAATAAAACTGGCAGACTGAAGATAGAAACTTAAGAATGTTATAAATCCAAACAAAGGACATGAGATTATTTTGTCAATGGAGAGTTCTGTGTTCAATAATCCTAAATCCCAGACCTGGGACATTATGTGTTCTCATTTCTGTATCCTGGGGTCATCCTGATAAGCTTATTTTTCTGCACATGAGGTTTGCAGAAGGGCTATTATATCTCCACAAGAAAGAGCAACAGCTGAACCTCATCATAACCCTGTGTTTTGTGTGTCGATTTTTGCTTTAGGGACCATCCCATCTATTTGCTTGGTGAGCTTTTACCTGCAAGGTTAACAAGGTCAGTGCGTGTCAAAAGCAATTATTTTCATTTGAGATTTATTTCCCTATGGGTAGCCTTAAGATATTCAAGTTACTAATGAGGGCATTGAAGTTAGGGTTTAAGTATATTATTAAGAGAAACATGACTGCCTGGAGAATAGCCATGATACATACTTTAACTACATCAAATCCCCTTTAGGAGACATAAGCATATGAATGTGTGTGTGTGTGTGTGTGTGTGTGTGTGCATGTGCGCGTGTGTGAGGGGGATGGGTGGAGAGCATACACATGTATATGTATTTGTGAACATGCCAAAGATCTATACTTCACTTTTTGATCTGTTGACCTTTCTCCAAGACAGACAGTTCTGTCTGACACTAACTTTAATCTGTCTAAAATCATAAAATAATCTTATTTTATTCTGTCTTCTGGGTTTGATCGAAATAGGTGTTTCTACCTCACTATACTATACAATTCTCAGACCCAAAAATGTCACTTTGTAGTAATTATGTCCTTTATTCTATGCTTTTGTGTTCTCTCTCTGTCCTTTAGAGTCTTGACTTGCATATTTTAAACACTCAAATTTTAAATCTTGTAAGAAGAACTTCTCAAACTATGTGTATTATATGTATTCCCTGAAAATCTTGGTAAATATGCAGATTTACTCAGTAGGTCTGGGGTGGGTTGTGTTTCTAACAAGATCACAAGTCACGTTGATGTTGCTCATCTGTAGATCATGTTTTGAGTAGCAAAGGTCTACAGTGTACTTCACTCTGGTTCCCTGGTGAGCTCAGACCCATTTCTATCCACTATGAAAATGAAGTCATTCATGAAAGGGAGTGTACTGGGGATCACATTTGGTTTTAAGTTTGGGTGTTAATATTATACCAGGTTTCACATATGAATATTAGTGTTGTTTCCTTCAGAATGATTGCCAGCTACTTTTCCAGTGTGCAAACTCTGCTTTTGGAATTGTCTGTAGAAATTCAAAGATGAGGATTCATTTTTTGAATCCTCAATAATAAATTCATTTATTCATAATAATATGAATTCATTTATTCATCCATATTATGATTTGACAAATGTTCACTAAGTGCCTACAAAATCCTAAGTACTGTAACTGGATTCATAGGGACACATGGATGAGTAAGGGAAAGTTGTTGCTCTTAAGTACTTAAGGAGGTCAAAGAGGAGACAAGTAGTAAACAAACAATAATGTTTCAATTTAATAAATAAAATGTGTGTATTGAGCATATTTGTTTCCTTAAACCAAATAAAAGCCATTTGGACTTAAAATTGGTATCAAATCTGATAATGCAAGTTCCTTGAAAATAAGTTGTGGCTATAAAGTAGTGAAACTTTTTCTTGACTGTCTTATAACTTGATTCAGCATGCACTTATAATCGGGTTAGGAGGAGGAGCATCCAACTTCAGCTCAGGTCATGATCTCACGGTTCATGGGTTTAAGCCCCACGTCAGGCTCTGTGCTGACAGCTAAGAGCCTGGAGCCTGCTTCAGATTCTGTGTCTTCCTCTCTCTGCCCCTCCGCTGCTCGTGTTCTCTCTCCCTCTCTCTCCCTCTCAAACATAAATAAAAATTAAAAAAAATTAGAATTGGGTTAGGAATGGCATTTCTGGAATACTATATAGCACCCCAAAATAACTTCTTTGAAGACAACTATCCGTAAGTAGCAGCATGATTGTGGCAGAAAGAACTCCATTACTTCTTATTTAAATATATTTATCTCGGGGCGCCTGGGTGGCTTAGTTGGTTAAACGTCCGACTTTCGCTTAGGTCATGATCTCGCGGTTCGTGGGGTCGAGCCCCGCGTCGGGCTCTGTGCTGACTGCCAGCTCAGAGCCTGGAGCCTGTTTCAGAGTCTGTGACTCCCTCTCTCTCTGACCCTCCCCTGCTCATGCTGTCTCTCTCTCTCTCGCTCTCTCCTGGAAGTAAATAAAAACATTAAAAAAATTAAAAAAAATATATTTATCTCATAAGCTATGGAATTGGATGTGTGTGTATCTGTACACACACGTAATGTGCTATGCCAAATTTAATAATATTTAATACTTCAGTACTAAAGTACCAGTGTGTTACTGGTTTGTACAAATAAAAGACTGTACTTTATGAATTCTTAATCCACACCTCATATATAGCTTAAAGGTGGGCGACCATATAATTTAGTATTTAAAATGAGACCCTTTAGAGTAAAAGGTTGCACTATTAATATTTACACCAGGATAGTGTGCACGTTGAGGGGCATTCTGGGGCAGTCAGGACCTAAGATCATCAAACATAAAGACCGAAAATTACTAAATAAAAACATCTCTGATCTGGTCTTCTCAGTCTTTTGGAATCAACTTATTAAAACATTATAATTTTTCTGAATAAATTATATTTGATAAATTTCTACATTTCAAAGAGTGACACTGGTACGGGAGTTTAGACTCTTCTTGTTTTCTCCTGGCGACAGTCCTCCAGAATGGATTTTTCCCCCCAAATAGGGAGCACTAGGGCTTTCCAGGGACAAAGCTGCTTTTTTGGAAACAATAAAAAGGATTTGTGGGGGGAAAAATCTCCTGCATTTAATAATTTGTTCTTTGAATTAGCAATTATTTTTCAGAATATGAGTACTGGGTACTGTATGGGGACTTAACAGAGATTTTTAGGGAAAAATCTATATAATTTTTAAAAGCTGGAGGATGCTTCCTAAGGAGACACCTATGTAAGTTGATGGTTTAAGCAACCTATCTGGAAGGCTCATTTGATCAGTGGTTATTTTTTATATTTATGTGTGAACTGTTTTATGAATGCAGGGCATTATTTTATAATTTACAGCTGCATTTGGCCAGACGTTCTTGAAAAGGGGTAGGGTATGGATTGTACAGCTCTTTCATTAAATCTTGAAAAAAATTATATTGAAATACATTGAAAGAAAGAAAAAAAAGGAATAACTCACTGGGGCTTAATAGCTTATTTCTGCGGGTATAAAAAGAAAAGAAAATGTTGTGGCCAGTTTTCTATAAATTCTGAATACACAATAGAATGAGACCCATTTTTTCAATTAAAATTGAAATTCAAATTTTAATTGGAAAGTTGTTTTGCTTTTGTCTCAAACTGGCCTACCTTTCACAACCTCCTAATTGATACTAATTTTTCATAAAGTTAAATTTCCCCACCGATTTGAATTTTCTGTTTGTCTCTCTGCTGTAATGGAACTCTGACACTGTAACAGGTTATGTTTCACTGTTATTTTGAAAAAGTGCCACCCTGATGTAGCGCCTCTGTTTAAAATAAAATAGAGTGAATAAATGGTTAAGTAAAAATGCCAACACATAATTGACATCAAAAAGACCCGGTTGATGTAATTTTTTTATTTCTATGTGAAAACTTCCAATTCATCTATTCTAATATTATCATAGTGCTTGTAGTACTTTGTTCTTTTCAAATGTGAATGCTTAGTTCGATTTTTGGGTCTGTGTTATCCTATTATCCTTTTATCTTTTTCTATCCTCTTATCCATCAGATCCTCATCTGTTCTGTGGGAATATAATTTCCTTTCACAGATGCAGATGATCAATTTCTTTGCCTCATTGTTTATCTAAACCTATATTCTTCTTTCAACTTTTCTCATCTTCACATTTTTTTTTCAGTTCTTAAACAATAGATTTGAGTACAGTATATAATACATTTGTATTTGGCACACATACAAAAATCATCCAAACTCTCTGTATAGTGGGTGATTTTAAGTATAGAAAGTTCAGAACCTGTATCTCATAGCCTCTGATTTTAACATTAGTTGAATGTAAGAAAAATGGAAATGTGTGACTTAAGCCATAATTTTTTAAATAGAAAGAACAGAAAGAATAGTATTATGGGTGGTCTATATCTATGATCCTAAGATTTATGGGATTTGGATGGAATGATGTTTGTTCATCATAGACTACATTATTTTGTTCATCAGTAGACTGCAAGCATATATAGATTCTCTGAATTAATAACTTTGCCTTTTCTGACCCTTTGGCCTCATTTTCAGTTTCAGATTTTTATTTAAATTTTAGTGAGATGATGCAATGGATTGTCATAATTTATCCACTTAAAAAATTTTTTTAATGTTTTTATTTATTTCTGAGAGAGAGAGAGAGAGAGACAGCATGAGCAGGGGAGGGTCAGAGAGAGTGGGAGATACAGAATCTGAAACAGGCTCCAGACTGTGAACTAGCTGTCAGCACAGAGCCCAATGCGGGGCTCGAACCCATGAACCATGAGATCATGACCTGAGCCGAAGTCGGACGCTAAACCGATTGAGCCACCCAGGAGCCTTGTAATTTTTCCACTTTTTGCCCTATTTGTAGAGAAACCTAAATATCATAGCAGAAGACAGTGAAATACATTTATTTAAGAGGCTCATAAGTATTGGACCTAGAAAGGTGTGTGTGTGTGTGTGTGTGTGTGTGTGTGTGTGTGTTAACTACTATTTCCAATACATGGACAAGGAAACAGCTCTTAGGTTCTTACTTTTGTCAAGATTTACCCAGAAACCCCTGGGAGAAAAGACACTATGTCAGACTGTAAAAGTGAAACTTATTTATATTTGTTCATTATGTCATCTCAATCATCTCAAAGTCAACGCTAGATGATTCCTCATCGTCTATTCTTGAAAGTTGACTAGTTTTATGTGGTTTGACCGTTTACCTTGGAATATGATTCTTTGGTTAACAAGGATTCTATTTTTAAAAAGATAGTCTACCTCTTGAAGCCTCCACATGCAGCCAGTTTAATAGACATCATGTTTTTCTGGGCAATGCAGTGATCAACAGCAGCAGCAAAACCTCCTCTTGGCCATTGTGGGACCAACCCTAAAGAAGGCAACATTTGTTTCACCATCCCTCACATCCTGACGTTGATCCTCCAAAATCACACCCCTGTTTTACAGCCATACCCTTGGGAAAAATATTATTCACAATTTCCCAATCACGGAAACTACTCTTACCTCTTTTTTTCTGCTTTCAGATTTCCATTATCCCAGTGTCCTTTCCCCAGAGGAACATTCCTGAGGATGGCAGTTTGCTAAATGTTTTTCAATTCTTTTCATGTCACTGGTCAGAATCGCTTATAAGATACCCTGGATTGTGATTTTATTTTGACCATAAATATTGCCTATTTGTCTCATGTTAGACCTCCCTCAGTGTTGTGGTGATGTTCAGAAGACCACCTTAGAGACATGCTGTCTCTAGAAGCCAACTCATAATCCCCTTTCTTCATCATTAATGGAAACTCAATCAATGGAATCTAAATTAAGGAATCCATTTAATTAGATAACAGAGATACCGAATGGCATACCCAGTTTATGTTGTCAGAAAATACTTGACTAATTTTTCAACCCAGAATACTCATGTCAATAAATGTATATTTTTACACTTCTGCCAAAGGTTGCTTTTTATCCCAGGAGATTTATTAACACAGATTACTTTTTCTGTGTTAAAGGGAATGAAGTTGCCTTCTGTGACACTCTGAAGGCAACTTCATTCCCTTTAGAGGAGTGCATGGGATATGCCCTTTCAATAAATTAATTTCTGAATATTAAATAAAATGCGAGAAATCCATGTGTCAAGTTATAGAGTCACCATTTAATTAAGCACTTTATATTATGCACTATGATATATGCTTTCATGCATAATCTTGTAAATCAACTCAAATATGTGTGTGTATTCATCACCATTGTACAAAGAAGGAAACCAAGAAAGATAAGTTAATCGATATACAGTTAATAAATAGAAGTGGGTTTCAAATCATGATCTGTTTGAATCCGTATATCATGGTTATTCAATCTGTATCATTGTTAAGGTATTTTTTTCATACATCACTTTCCCTAACTGGCAGATATCTTGTGCCTACAATGTTGGACAAAATAAGACTGCTTCATATTGTATTCTTTTACTTTTACTTCTCCCCTTTACTCATGACTTACTCTTTTATTCTTCATACCCCCGTATTTCCTCTTTGCCTATGGCTTACAGTTGCTGAAGGCATGCAGTGCCAGTCAAAAGTACCATTGCTATTGGTACTTATGGCTAAGTATGTTGATAAAAATTTACACTAAATTAACAATATCTCATCACTGCTTTTTCTCCCAGCACTTAAAAAAGGGTGGGGGGCAAATATGTTATATCGGTGAAGCCTGATTCTAGTCACATGTTCCCCTAGACTTTGTAGTGACTGCGATGTAAACACATACACACCCTTGTGGTCAGGAAACTTTTGTCTGAGTTCCGTGAAATTTGAACTTCCTTTGGGGCTTCCCCATTTACATGGGTAAATGGGAATGAAAGGAGAGGTGTCTCGGAGGCTGAAATGTCCCACTGACTGAAAGGTAAATATGGTGCCAGGAATTCTTCCTCCCTAAAACAGGACCCTGGAGGCTCAAAGTAGTTCTCGATTTTTAATGTGCATGAGTATCACCTTGGAATCTTAGTAAAATGCATATTTTGATAGACTAGGTCTGGCATAGCACCCGAGACTCTGCATTTCTGACAAGCTCTCAGGAAGTACATATGCTACTGGGCGGTTGAGCAAACCCTCTCTGCCCACAAATTTATTTAGATTCTACCACCCTCAGCACATGCATCTTTAGCTTGCACTGTAGCCAGTAGCAATGGGCTAGTACCTGTGGATTTGAGGATGATAACACATGGTCTTTGCCATCAGGCACTCAAATCAGGATGAAACTTTGCTCATATGCCCAAATAACTCCAGCTGATTTTTATCATTTGATCTGGAAAGGAGACACTGGTTGGTGTTCTTGCATGGCTCCTCAAACTCAACACTGCATCTTAGAATGAAGACTCAGCATTTTCTTGTTCAAAAATGAGAGTTTCTTTTCTTTCTTTTTTTTTAACCATTTAAAAATTTTCTTTCTGTGTTGTGTTGTTCTCCTTCCTGGACCAATTAAATACCAATATTCTCTCTAGACAAGGTTGTATTTAAGATTAACCTAACAAGAACCTTAAAAGAAAAAAATCTTGTTTTCATGGTGATCATAGGGATCAACAGCGCTTTGTTGTGTAGAAGACTTCTGCAAGGAAATGGACTTGCCTTGGCGGTTGTGGATAGGTATAAGGCACCAGTACCTACATCATATAGATGACAAAGTGCCTTTCATGGTTAAGCATATGTGTCAATTTGGCTAGGCTATGATACTCAGTTCTTCAGTCAAACAGTAGTTTAGATATTGCCAGGAAGGTATTTTGCAATGTGATTAACATTTACAATCAGTTACTTTAAAGTAAAAGAAATTACCCTTGATAATGTTGGTGGGACTCATGCAATCATTTGAAGTTCCCAAGAGCAAACCACTGAGGTTTTCCTGAGAAGAAAGAATTCAGCTTCAAGACTATAACATAGAAATCCTACATGAGGGGCACCTGCCTGGCTCAGTGGGTGGAGTGTGCAGCTCTTGATCTCGGAGCTGTAAATTTGAGTCCTGTGTTGTGTGTAGAGATTACTTTAAAGCGATAAAATCTTTAAAAAAGAAAAGAAAAGACAAAAAAATCTGCATGAGTTCCCATTGTGCTGGGATGCCCTGAAGATTTAAATTTTTTTTTTCAATGTTTATTTTTGAGAGACAGCACGGGCAGGGGAGGAGCAGAGAGAGAGAGGGAGACACAGAATCTGAAGCAGGCTCCAAGCTCTGAGCTGTCAGCACAGAGCCTGATGTGGGTGTTCAAACCCACAAACTGCAAGATCATGACCTGAGCCCAAGTCAGGTGCTTAACCCACTGACCCACCCAGGTGCCCCACCCTGCAGATTTCAGACTCAAGATTATAGCATCAAGTCTTGTCTGAGTTTCTAGCATGACAGCCTGCCCTACGGATTTGAGACTTGCCAGCCTCTGCAATTGTGTGAACTCCTTAAAAATCAATCTCTCTCTCTCTTTCTGTAGATAGATAGATAGATAGATACATAGATAGATACATAGATAGATACATAGATACTCTCTCCCTCTCCCTCTCTTTCTATAGATAGATAGATCGATCGATGGATAGTCTTCTATTGATTCTATTTCTGTATGGAACACTGACAGATCCAGTGCCCACCTTGCTTTTAACATATCAGTTTTCTTGTCCATTCTAATGTGTCACGTGTTTCCTTAAAATAAGTTGATTGAAACAATAATATTTAGTTTCATTGAGGCATGTATGTTGCATCATTCTACAAGTATGGTACCTATTACTCTGGGTGGATGATTCCTCATCCCAAAATACCCCAGAGGGATATAAGTCCTTAGGGTATATTTAGTAATTTTGGAAATGAGGTACATGTATGAGAAAAGATAATACAAGGGAGTTAATAATCAGGTGTTAAAGTGTATAACCAGGTGTGTAGTATCAATTATGAAGGCTGTAACTGTTTAATTGGGGAAGGAGAATTTAGTGGCACAATAGGTAGGAGATTGACTTGAGCAATAAAATTGAAGTGGTTGACCTTTTTTAGCAACATAGGAGGTTGTGGGGATTGAGATATTTAGTAGACAGGTAATAGTATGAGTTAACATACAAGTAGAGGTAAAAATGAGATGTTACTAATATAAAGGAAGTCCAGACTTACCAGATAATCATGCCCTTATTTTCCCAGGCAATATGCACCTAGATCATGAGCATCTGTTACCTGTATAGAGATACTCTTCTTTGAGTCTGCAGAGACAATATTTCATGGAAGTTGTGCCTTCCAAAGAGAATGTGATTTTAACATTTCATATGAAGGTCAAGATTCAGCAGTCTTTTCATAGTAACCCAGCACAGAGTGATGTGATGGAAATTAACACCTTAAAGTGTGTGTGTGTGTGTGTGTGTGTATAAAACACAGCCCCAGTTGGACTTTTTAAAACCTCTGCTTCCTGCATCTTATGACTAAGTGTAGTTAATTAAGCCTAGATCACTTTTTCCACTCCACCCATACTTCATAAAAAACGTGTTGTAATTTTTTCTTGATTTATTTGCTCTTTTGTATTTTTCTTTTGCAATTTGCTAAAACAATAATCATTTCAAATGAAAAGACTTTCATATCAATAGGTGACCCAATGATTTACTGATCCTTTTAACACTGTGAAAAGAGAAATCCATTACCTTCTGAGGTGGTGGGGTGGGGGATGGAAAAGAAGGCCTCCTAACAGTGGTGTTCTATATTTATAGCTTTGGGCTTTTGGCTCCATAAGAGGTTTGGGGGTGGGAGGGGTAAATGATACTCATTTGTAAGTATCAGCCATATTCACCAAGAAAAATGAAAATTTGATTTGTGGAATCCATTAAGATAGAAGCATGAATAATAACCTGAGAGTTAGCAGGGTGGGACTTTAAAAGGTACCTGCGTTTTAAAATGCATTATATTTGCAATTTCAAAAGTATGTGTTCCAAATGGTGAAATGCATGCCCAAATCTGGCCCATGAAATAAAACATTCAAACCAGAAACTTTATTTGCTTTGGCTTCATCTTGGCCTCTCTTTTTTTTATCCATCAGTGAATCAATCAATTAGCATTTTTAGGGAGTCCACTCTGGGCCCAAGAGGGTGATGAGGAATATGGAGAAAGCGAGGAATATATATACATGTTAAAACTAACGAAAAGCTTTGGGATTTGGTCCAACTCTTTTGGGGTCAACTCTTCTCTTTCCAATTGCTTCCCAAAATATCTCCTGACTCAATAACTACTTCTTACCTAGTGTTGCCAGATTTAACGAATATAAATATGGGAGGCCTTTATCTGACAACTTAACCATCCATGTAGTCCTCATCTTCAACACTCCCCATAGCTTTCTGCCCTAGAATAGATTACTATAAAATATTAACAAACACTCTGATAACTCTTAAAGATAAATATAATGCCTGCTTATTGTTACAAACATTTGGAGCTATACCGGCAGCTTATTCAATAATCTTAATGGTAAAATTCAGCAAAGTGAGGAACACTTACTCTTTTTACTCTCCCTTCCCCCCACCCCTTTGACCCTCTTTCTTTATTTTTTTTTAATGTTTTTTATTTATTTCTGAGAGAGAGACAGCATGAGCAGGGGAGGGTCAGAGAGAGAGGGAAACACAGAATCTGAAACAGGCTCCAGGCTCTGAGCTAGCTGTCAGCATAGAGCCCGATGCGGGGCTCAAGCCCACAAACCGTGAGATCATGACCTGAGCCAAAGTTGCACACTTAACCGACTGAGACATCCAGGCAACCCGACCCTGTTTCTTTAACATAGATCTTTGCTCTGATGTTAATGTCAATAAAGAGGAGATTGTAGGCATTGTCTTTTGGGAGCCATTCAAGCATCTCCAAACCAAATTTATTTCTTACCACATACCACCATGCTGCCTACACAGAAGTCAGTGCTTAAAGAGATTATTATCCAATAGGAAAGAAAGTGCCAGAGTCTATTCCCATTTTTCATGGCAAATAACCTTCTGCCTAGCTCCTTGGCATTCTGGTCCATGTATGGTTACAATCCCAGACTGTGGCAAAAGCACTAATGTTTTTATAGCAAATCTCAGCGCTCTTGGAATATTGGTTGTTTGGGGCTCTGACCTAGTCTTAACCAAAATTTTCAGAAACTTGTATGTCTGGGAAGTAGAGGAAAAAACTCTACATTTAGGAATCAGAACTTTTTTTTTTTAATCTCACAACTTCCACCTCTCTTTTTCTCTCTCTCCTATATCTTTGTCATCTCCACTCCTGCTTCTGAAAGTGCTGGCCAGCTGGGACCTGCTTAGAAAATGAAAATATTCATTCACCCGGGTATTACTGCCACAGCTGCAGGGAACCTCTGCTGCCAGCCCAGTACCAAGGCCAGGGAAGTCTAGAGTTTCGCTGAAGTTTGCAAAGCTTTCAGTACATGTAGGCCAAGCCATGATTTCAGATGGAAATCGTGTGATATGTGGTCATTTGTGCCCCCAAACCATGCAAAGCCTGGAAACGTGGTTGATGTTTAAACTTGCATTGGACTTGGAGGGAGGACAGACTATGAGTCGTAGGCACAGTGGTGATGGTGAAGTTCAGGTGCATTGGAGACCCAGCCGTGACTTACCAAACCTTTCTACTCAAAATGGCATTGGCCATCTGCTTCCAAATAGTATGGCTGTATGTGTTGTAGGTTTTTTATTTTTATTTTTTTTTCTCCCTAGAAGCAACCCTCATCTCCTGGAGTCAGTGTCTTATTCACTCTTCAATAGCACAGAATTGGCTTTGGAGAACAGCAGTTTCCAAGAGAATGTCATGCTGACTTAGCAATACCAAAGTTTTTTGCATGGTGTTTTTGGCTACATGGTACATGTGGAGACTAAGATACTGGCCAAAGCTATGTTAGAGAAAAAAAAAAAAAAGAAGAAGAAGAAGAAAGAAGGGAAGGAAGGGAGGGAGGGAGGAAACAAAACCCAGTGTCCCTCTAGGTTGCTGAGAATTTAATGGACCACCTCTGTCATCACTCAGTAATCAGAGTTGATTTAATATCCTTAGATGGTGATATTAAGTCAATTGTTTTACATATTAATGGGCATTTGAATCAGAAGTCCCCATTCCAGAAATGGGTTTAGGCAGTTTTCTCAGTTCCTTAATGGGCTGCTCAATTCTAGGCAACATCCAATAAGTGATGTCGGGGTTCCAAAGTAAAAACTCACTTTCAAGCTCAGTGATGGCTTTAGAGTTTCTGACTCAAGATGTTCAGAGGTGTAGTTGAAAGTGTGAGCACCAAACAGGAATACTCCTTTCCTTATGATTTCTGAATATGAACAGTGAGTGAAAATGTATATGCCATTTACTCCTCTGAGGGAAGCACCTCATTTTGAAGATGGGACTAGTAGCACTTTATACTCTATTCCAAGGGAATGTGAAATTCCCTAAATATGTAGGACAATTTTTGTTTGTTTCCTTCTTGAAACACAACATATAAATACTTGCAAAATTACTTTGGATATTATAGAGGTGGGCTGTCCTGATATCCAAATGTCCCAAATCATATGGTTGGAAACCTTTATTATAGGCTATTTTGGTTAATTTGAGGCATTGTTCCTGATGATTTCCTATGTCACATGTTTAAGAAGTACAAAGATTAAGGGGATAGAGACTGTTATTTTAAGAGGTGGTGGTTTGTGATGGAATCCCAGTCTTGGGTGTGGTTTTTCAAGTACTACCTTTAGACAGTAGCGAGGTGCCAGGCTAAAACTAGCATTAAGACTGGCACAGTCATATGAACAAAGCAGAATACGTCAGCATTTTTGTTTTCAATTACTCGGCTACTTTCCTTCCCCTTCTTCTGCCTTTCCTTCTTAATTCACCAGATTCATGACTTCCCCATCAGAAAGACCTTTTAATTCTTCCCAATAGAGACAGGGACCTTGTTGGTGGACACAGACATGGTAACAACAATGGCATGTAACTGGAAAAAGAAAGCAAATGTCTCTTGCATGACTGCCACATTACAGATGCTTAGGTACTTCATGTACATATATTCATGCACGTTTCCTAAAAAAGTGAGAGGCAGGCATTCTAACTGGAACTCAGAGCAGCAAGTTGACTATCCCAAGTTCCATAGTGGAAAAAAGCAAGATTGGGTTCCAAATCCAGATCCATGTGCCAAGACTATCTACTCCCACAAAATTATATGAGTGTAACGAAAATGGGATTTTACAAATTCTAACTTAAAGAGCTATGTGGACATTTTTCATAACCTCCAGTTTATTGCTTCATTTTCTCATTTCTTTCTAAAAGAAATAATTAATTTTGCAGTTGCTAGAGAGACAAGAAACAAAGGACTTGAATGCAGTCTTTAAGAAGTCCTGAAAATAAATTCTCATTATGGGGTGGGGAAGGGATGGAAGAAAGTTCATATGAATGGTAAGCCATTTCTGTTTCCTACCGCTAAGGGTGATAATGATAATGATCAGAAAGACCAATATTGGAGTGATCACCATGCGTCAGGCATTGTGATATATTCTCTACACGCACTATCTCCTTTAACCTGCACAAGAGCATTATGGGATATCTACCATCAGTTAATTAAGAGAGGTCAATTAATTTATCCATAGGCACATGGGTTTATCGGAATCCATGTTTGCAGTCTTCAACACTGCATGCTGGGTTATGCTCATTTCATTTGAGTGATACCAGTAAAATGCTGTTTAATTTATCAGAGGCATATGATTTCAGAGAGATCTCCATGAATACGTGGAAATTTCTGTATATTGTAGCACTACCATCAAAGTCCGCAGAGGCAATTGTATGCCTTGACCTTAAGGGATGCCAAGTCTTCCCTAAGAAAATATGTGTTAAAGGAAAATCAGCTATTGGACTTAGAATGAACAGACTCAACCTATTCTTTTGCTGCTCTTTTATGTAAATGTACACACACACACACACCCATATATATGCACATATGGGGAGGCTTAGTATGTGGGCTTTTGTTGTTTATTGTCTTTGAATTTTTGTATGCTGGTGTCTTCATTTAACAGTCATACAGAGGTGAGACTGTTGAGGGGTAATAGGGATATATATTTGGGGAAGCAGAGTTGAGAAAATACTATGGTTGGTAAAGTGTTGGTAGAAGGATTTTTGCCCTTGTCTCCAAGAATGAATGAAGAGAACATAAAGTTTCAAATGTTTCAAAGTACAAAATTTGGAATTTTGAAGTGGAAGGCAGAAAAAAATGGGATTTCTTAAGGCTAGCAAGCCTGTCTATTTTAAATACAGGCTTTGCCCCCTTGTCAGTTTTTTACCAGGTTGATAGTGTTTTACTCATTTTTTCATCACAAGTGTTGAGGGTCAAGTAACTTGCCTAATGTCACATTGCTAAGTGAGTGAGATATCTCAGATTCAAAAGCATGATCTTACAGCGATAAAAGCCATGATCTGTTTCCTACTTCATATTGCCAGTCACATTCCAGCAAACATTTTAAACTGCATCCCAGATGTAAGAGGTTGTGTATCAAGTGCTGCTTTTTGGAAGAAATTACCTATCATCAGAAAAAAAAATTTAAATAAGATTGTTGATCTGTTTGGGAGATTTGAGTGCTCATTTGTTGAGGGAAGGGGGCTGTTAATAAATGGGCTTGAGAGAGAACTTTTAGATCTCTAGCGCTGTGACTCTGATCATGAATCTGGTGCTGAGGCTGGAAAGAACAGTGTGGCTTAGACAACAGAAGTTTCTTTCCTCTCAAAAGAAAGCAGTCTGGAGTGGGGTGGTCTAGAGATCAGATTGTATTATCCAGTCCTTAGATACCCAAGTTACTTTCCTTTTGTCTCTCTGCGCCTTAAAGCAACAGGTTTCCATAATTAAGTTCATCTCACTTCTTCAAGATGCCACTGGAGTTCTAGCCTTCGGGGCTTCCATCTAGGTGGGAAATAAAAGGAAGTTTGAGAAGGGTGAAAGGGCAAATGCCAGCCCTCTGCCCCCCTTTTAGGGGCCTCCTCAAACATCTCACACACAAACTTCAAATTACGCCTTATTGATCACCCTTAGTAACAAGGGATTTTGCAAATAAAGTCTTTTGGCTGGGCACATTGCCACGCAGATTACATTTGGGGTTCTGTTACTAAGAAAGAATGGGATACTGGATATTGGATAAGCTACTTGAAGTATTAACCACAATTATCTAATCAGGTGCTCCCTCCCAGTGGCATGACTTCCAATATAAATTCATTAAAATAACATCCTCATTGCCATGTGTGGTCTGGGATCATTAACAAATAATTGGATCAGCTGCCCACTCAAGGGAGAAGCCATGGAACAGGAGGATTTGGAGAGTATGTGTTTGAAACCATGCAGTTTGAGGACTGTCACTGTGGATCAGGAAAAGAAGGAATGACTCACAGAAGTTAATAGAGCTTAGTCATTGCCCTTCTAGATCTGTGTAAACCACGTAGGAATCTACCAGGAGGAAGGCAGCGTCTGAAGCTGCATTCCCCATTGGCTCCAAACCAGATAGAGTCCCCACCCAGGTATCCTTATAGCTCATTTTCAAGTATTACCATCTAAAAATATTTATTTTATCAGGAACAGATAATCATGTGATGAGAAGAATAGAAGGAACCCAGGGTAATTTTCTAGGAGAAGTGAGAATACATCTATAGTTTCCCCAGATAGCTTTTGAAAGTAGGTGTTCAGTCAATCACCTTCCAAACTCCAAGAGTTTGGACTTATTAAACGATTTAAGAGTTTTATCCATCTACCCCTGAGTTAGTTTTAACAACCCCAGAGATTTTCTGTCTTTCTCGTTCCCGACTCCTACTTCCTTCCAAGGTTTGTGACAGTCTAGCTAGAGGCAGAGGCGTGGCTTGAATTTCCATCATGCAGCCTTCCCTCCAATCAGCCATGTCATGGTGGAATTTTTATTGGTCATAAATTTTTTTACTGGCTAGATTAATGTGATTGAAAGCATCGCACCCAGTAAATACCGTCTGCTATTTGCTTTAGCAATACCTGTGGAAAAGGGCAACTTGGGACCCAGGCACCGTGGAGCTGGTGAAACCATTGGCTGTGCAGAACTCGTTGGGGGCCCCTTTGACTGATGACCAGAAGTTGCTCTTAGAGGGAGGTCCACCCAGCAAGAGGCTTCATTGGTGCGTGCCACTGCCATGTGTAGCCATGATTCACTTCACTGACTATCAAAGCTTTCTACAACTTTGCTTGCTGACTTTTGACCAGAGGTTCCCTTTCAACACGAGGAAAATCTGCCTAGAGAGAGAAAGAGAGAAAGCACATTACGGGGAAATAAATGGCAGCGTGTTTCTGGCGGTCTTGGTTTTACTGCCAGAGGAGCTTCGGCGTGAGCCCGCCCTGCCGTGTTGCTCAGTGGATGTGTATTGTGGCATTTTATGGAGCATGGTTTATATCAGCGTGGATTATTATAACAACAAGGGGGATATTCAATAAAACCTTGTTTGATGGCAAATGCTCCCACACAAAACACCTCTCACAGGCCAAAGAAACGAGTGGAGTGTTTATAAAAGCACTACCCTCGGAAATCTGCTTTCACAGAAAACCACTTTTCTGAAACAGGTTTTGAAAGAAGGTGTGTGATCTGGGAGCCTATGGTCCCCATCTGTTTTCTCCCCTCTGACCCTTGCTTGTTTGACTACGTGGTCATGACCCTGTGCTGAGTGGGGTAGATGGTCTGTAAAGATGTTCGTGCAGCTTTGCCTTCATGCCTCCCAGCAGTGCCTGAAGCCCGCCTGCTCCCTCCTTCCTGGAAGAAATGCCAAAATTTCACTTCAAAAAAAAAAGGTTAGAAAAGAGAAACACAAACAGCAAATGTGCCAGATTGCTAAGGGGATCAAGGATTGAAATATAGCCTCAAAAGTTGCATGTACCTAGAGAAACCCCAAAACTTTCCCTAAACCCAACCTGGAACGTTTATCTGCCTAACTCTCTTTAGTCTCAGGCCAGTTTTTAACCGTTAGATGACATAAAATTATAATGCTGGCAATGGCCGGGGTAGATGGTAGCTGGGGGGAATTCTCTTTTTAAATTCAGTTCCTTGTGTGGGCGGGGTTGGCACAGCTGCTCTAGCCGTTTGGTGCCAACTCCAAGAACCAGAATGCCTTTTCTGGGCTGGAGTCCTGTGCATATCAGGGTTTGGATATGCAAGTTGGGAAGAGAAAGAGAACCCCAAAAGGGGGATGATGTGGAAAGTCTGAAAAAAGTGATGAGGGAAGGTTTAAGGGAGAAAAAAAAAAGCCAGAAGTCATGAAAGATAGAAGAAAAAGAAAGAGGAAGAGATTTACCAAACACAAGGAATGAAGGGAGGAAGGAAATGATAAGGAGAAAAATAAGGACCAGGTCACTGGAAAATAGAGCTACACGTCAAAAACATCTTTTCACTTGAAACCATTAAGTTGATTTCATAAGAGTTCCTTATGGTTTTGAAATATCTGGCTCGTATTTTCCCCTCAGACCCTCTTCTTCCAGGATCATGGACCAAGCCCTGGGCAGCACCAGACACTAGGTGAGCGCCCAGCCTATGTTTGTGAGCGGGACGTGCCATACAACAGTCGTGTGAATTTCTCGTGTATTGATAGAGAGAGAGAAGGCCTTGATGAATAGCAGAAACAGCCTTTTACATGAAACGCCATCCAGTTCACTACCAGCCAGTGGCTCTAATCTCAGCCGAATGTGCAGTGTTTATTTTTCCAAGAATGGGGCCTTCTATGACTCACGGTACTCAGATGCTACTTACTAATGGACCCTTGTACAAGTCAAGAATGTGACACACGGCGAGACACGCAGCTTAACAATCACAAACAACAGCACAGTTAATGGGGGGTGAAGCTTCGGTGACATGTGTCACACCAAAGAGCCGACTCCTCATGTTCCCTGAGGCCACGAATGAAGGGTCTCTGGATTGTGTAATAATGATAAAATATTGCCATCTGTTGGCATCCTGTGTAAGCAGGCTCTGACATACATAACATTGATGTTTTTCCAGACTGCCTCTCACATCTCTCCAGGGACAGGATATGTGAAAGCACTGAGAAAAGAGTAGAACATGGCAGCCTGACCTTATAGGAAGAAAAAAAAATAACATTCTGAAAGTTCAAACCTGGAGGAGAACAGACTGCTGGACATTGGTCTAATCTCACTTCAAGCTATGGTGGCCGCAAAACCCACTGGAGGTTGCTGGCAGCCAGCTAGATGGATCATAGGATTTGGCTTCAGATATGTTGTCAGAAGATTTGGAGGCACACTCGTCCCTCTCCCAGTGGGTTCAAGGCCTTTTAAATGCAGGGGGACCCTTATTTATTGACAGAGAGTTAAAGAGAAGGATGTTTGAACTGTAAAAACCATATATGTTACAGGCCAAAGGGTAAATTAATCTAAAATATCCCCTTTATAATTATCTATAAATTCTAGATAAATATGGCATAATCGCTTTTATTTTTATTTTTTTTGGTGGAATTTGCAAAATATACAAGAAAATTATCGAGTTGACAAAAAAAAGTCAAAACCGGAAGCCAGTGAATAATCGCGTGATGCTTTAGAAGCCTACAGAAGTGTTTATCAAACCCAGTAATCTACAAGTTGGGTTATGATGTCCAGTAAGAGACAATAAAATGCTTAGAGTTAGCACTGAGAACTCTACATACAGCTGGGGTCCTTGAAGGACAGCAGCTTCAGAAGGGGACGGAAAAATAAATAAATGAAACTTGCAATATGGGGACACTTATCTATACTTGCCAGGCTCTGGGTGAAACAAACAGATGAACAAACAGAAGCCTGACAAAACCATACCACAAATCCTAAGACTTTCACAAGTTTGAAGTTTAAGTTTACACTATTTTCATATTTCAGGGATCCCCTACGCAAAAAAATTACAGAAAAACTGTTATCAGGGTCAGTGGCCACTGATTAAGTATCACTGTGGTGTGTCCCAGCAGTGAGCCCGAAATTTCTCTAAAATGATTTTCCCACAAATCAGACCACAAGGAAGTCTCACAAAGGAATGAGTGAGAGAGAAATCAAAGTCCCACCAAAGAACTCCCAATATTATATTATTGAAGCACATAGGGAAAAAAACAAAAGACAAAAAGCCTCCTCCATGAGCAATGCTAAAAGAATAATGGTACAGAATTCTCTAGAATTGCTGGATATATGCTCCTCAGATGTAAAATCATCATTTTACCCAACAATTAAAAGCCCCCCAGCACATGAGCAGACTTCAAAAGTGAAGACTTAGGGGTGCCTCAGTGGCTCAGTGGGGTAAGAATCCGACTTCGGCTCAAGTCATAATCTCACTGTTTGTGAGTTTGAGCCCACATCCAGCTCTGTGCTGACAGCTCAGAGCATGCAGCCTGCTTTAGATTCTGTGTCTCCCTGTCCGTCTGCCCCTCCGCTGCTCGTACTCTTTCTCTCTCAAAAATAAATAAACATTAAAAAAAATTTTTTTTAAGTAAAGAGTCATTTAATCTCTCCAAATATAAGCTGCTTCTTATAGAGGCAATATATTAAACACATTAGGTTGTTTTCCAGTTGTTTATGAGAAATGTAAAATCTTACTAGATGTTAAAATACATGGCATATGCAGAATAATGTATATAAAACCATAATACTTCATTACCTAAATTCCACTCATTTTGTTTCATTCCTACCAAGTCCCTAAATTAAAATATTTCTCACCATTTCAAATCTCATGCACTACAAGATAAATATGAATATGTGAATCTTCACCTGTATAACACTGAAACAGTTTGTAACAAAAGGAGGCACCAACAAAATATAAATAAGGATTCATGGACATGCAGCATGTTTTTTTAATAAGACACATACATTGAAATAATTTTTCTTTCTTTGCTTTTATAGAGATCCTGTTTTCTTTAGGATCTTATTAACCCAGTAATCTTATTCACTTCCTAGCAGACAGAACCCTTCTACCTCAAGCTATGTTTCCTTTCTGTTTCTTGCTGATCTAGGGAGGATTTGGAGATTACAAGGATGAAGGTGCCTTTATCACCAACAGCCAAGAGAAGTACTTTGTAAAAATGCCTTTCTAGAATTGGAACATGCTGATGCCATTGCACTACGCCTGAACCTACGTTACATCATACTATTTTCTTTTCTGCAATATGTGGTTCATTATCCTGTAGGCAAGTTTTGTCCTTTAAGATTTACATCCATCCATCTTCAGCCTGTAGACTGAAGATCTAACCATTCCTATTCCTGCTAAAAACATGGAAGGGCTTTAAGTATATTGTTTTCAGACTTGTATTTACCCTCACATAAAACTGTGCCAGAAAGCTCGGCTTCCCTCACATGATGAATACTACTGCAGCTCATTCTCACTTCTTAACACCCACCACTTCCCTATAGCCCAGGTTAAAGGCAGATATCACTGTAAATGCATTCAGTTTTGGTGAAGAGGCAGTCTCAGAAATATTACAGTACTACTAACAGAGTCATCCAGCTAGAGCCAGGATTTAACTGGATTTTCCCCCAAGTTGGCCTTTTCCATCAAAGAGTTATCCCAGTCTTCCTTTCTTTCTTCGAAAATAATAAAATAAAATAATAATACAGTAAAATAATTATAATGTTAATATTGAATAATAACATTTAGTAATCAATAAAAAGTGGATTTTACAGGGCACCTGTGTGGCTCAGTTGGTTAAGCATCCAGTGTCCAACTATTGATTTGAGTTCAGGCCATGATCTCACGGATCACGAGTTTGAGCCCCGCATCGGGGTTCTGTGCTGACAGCATGGAGCCTACTTGGGATTCTCTCTCTTCCTCTCTCTCTGCCCCTCCCCTCCTTGCACATAGACTCTTTCTCACACACACACACAGTCTCTCTCTCTCAAAATAAATAAATAAACATTAATTTTAAAAAAGTTGTGAGAATATCAAAGAAAATGGGCAGTTGGACTACATATCTGGATTTCAGAGGTGTCTTGACATAGTTGACATTTCCCAATTTTCTAACCCGGACAGCTGAACATTATGCAAGCCCATCTCATTATTTTATGGCTACAGTTCTAAATCTTCACTTTTCAAAAACCAAAGTTTAGATTACATCACTACGCCGCATGAGAAGTAAAATTTTTCACATGTGTGCTTTGATACGCAGTGACTGCTTTGTAATGTCTGAACACAAATCTTTCAGCAAAATTGGGAGAATATTGGAAATTATAAGCTGTAAACATCATTTGGCCATTTTGGCCTGTGTTACAGCTCTGAATTGTAAGGCGATCTGGTTTCACTTCTGAAATGTGCTTAGAGTTTAGTTGAATGAATTACTGTGTTTTCAGAACAGCATCTCCACAACCCATTGTGCCTCCGATGTATATCAATTCATCACTGGCACAACGAAGATCTTTAACATTTAGCAGATTAAAAAAAAAAAAAGCAAGTTCTACAGGTGCCAACAATGTTATAATCAGGGCTTGGTATCACCTTCCTAAATGGAGGCTGCACTCAGAATGTTTGTTCTGCTACAATTAATCACATGCTTTTCAAATGTCAACATAATTTTCATGGTCTGCTAAAAAGTAGTATTCATAATAGAGAAAAATAATAGAGTTACCATTAAAAATTGATCTGTCACTGTTCATTTTGAAATTGTTGGTTCTGCCTGAACAAACCGTATGGAATTTTAAAAGTTTCCATCCCATGTATCCCCTCATGCCTGCTCAGAAAGTTTACCTGGCTTTCTGCATTCTGCCCAGGTTCTTCCATTGTGCAGCGCTATACTTAAATGAAAATATGATGAAGAAAATGGAGTAGCTTGATTCTTTCTGAAAGTCTTATCTGCCGTATGCATAGTAGGTGATCTAACAGTATCTGCCATTTGTTGGTATTTGAAGTATGAGTGACTCTTGATGAAAAAAAAAACAGAATTTGATGAATATGATGGTGTTCCTAAACTTTCCAGACATAAAGATTTCTGACAGAGGGACAATTGCTTCTTATATTGCAGAATGCTTTCTAAAAGAGGACCCATGAACTAAACATGTGTTCATGTGTCTTCATTATAAGCTTTGAGCCAGGTCCCTTTTTATGCAAATAAATGCAGCCATACTTAGACAATTCCTCAAAGAAACCCCTTTCTTCTTTGGGCTAAAATGTAAACAACTCAAAGACTAAGCTGTCATTTGTCACAGCCACTTCACATTATAGATACGCTATAGTCTGTGAGGTTCCTTTAACAAGAAGCCAGTAATTTATGATCATTATGATCCAAGTTCTCCCATAAGGATTTTGGATTTCCACATTCCTAATTAATATCTGCATGTACATAAGGCCCAAACTAGGGTCTATACAATCCATTTTACTTTTAAAAAGAAAGTGAAAAGAATGAAGACATAGAAGAGAATCAACCTAAATAAGCAACTGACTGATATTTTTTATATTTCAGTTATTATATGCTTTATACATATATATAGTATCATATATATATATCATCATATATATGATATCGCACACACACACATAGTTTGACATATAATAGATTTAGCAGTGCAGTTTGGGCATTAATACCCTTTACTACTTGAATACACATATTTTGTAAAATGAAAGAATTTGGAAAAACGTGGGAAAGTCCCATATGGAGATTTAGACAGTCATTTTTATGCACAGCCAAATCAAGTCGCCATCAGGAGAGCACTGGTTTTGTCTGTTGCAACCCAGGACAAGGGCTGGACGTGTTAGTTCCACCCACCCACTTCCTCTTCTCGGACTTGATCCCTCTCCTTGCTGAAATGGTCTGAATCTGGGCTAAAGTTGTAGCAGATTTTCGGAGGAAACCTGTCTGGCCCATGCAGAAATGAAGCCTATGTTCATTTAGACACAGCAGGCCCTTCCTTTCCAATGTATTAGCCCAACCCCGGCCAATAACAATAAAACTCTCAAGACAAATTTCCCGCAAAAATTTGTCACAGATTGTCGTTTAGACACATTACTTATGACTTAAAAAATAACTAGCTACCAAATCCCAGACTTTTAGGGGGTGGTAATGAGATCAGCAAAACTACTCTTTCAAGATTTATTTTAAATGTTGGCTTCTCTTAGATTAGCCCTAATTCCCTTGTTATAACATGACAGTCTGCTGCCACCTTGCCTTTAGCAGAGCAAATAAGAATAGATCCTCTCAGAGGCATCCGTGGCTGGGTGAGGAGTGATCAAACATTAAAATTTTCTGCATTTCACATTTTTGAAAGAAGCAAAGTCCATAAAATTGAAAATCCGAAATTGTAGATATCATATTTGATAGAGATATGTTGACTAAGATTTAAAAAACATTTCATTCATCAGATGAGAATGGGCCAATGGCTTCCAAATATGCATCTGAATAGTTTCATCGTGAGTTCTTGGGACCTAAAGTTGTTCAAATACCTTGTTACACCGTTTGATAAGGGGAAAATATTTATTGGTTCCAGAATATTAAAATTATAAAATCAGAATTGTTAATAATGTCAAAAGCTACATCATATAAATTCTTCAGTTACAATAATGTAGTAGAATGTTGGTCATTTTATTTTGTTTTACATTATGTTGGTTGTAATCTCAAAAGTCTGAGTGCCTGAGGCCTAAGAGGATCTTAAAACTACCCTGATCAAAAGCACCTGGAAAAGCTTTAAATCCAGATTCCTGAGCTGCACTCCAGCCCCTGAGACACACCTTACAGAGTATGAACCAGGAATCTGTATTTTAAAAGCTCCCCAAAATAATTCTGATGATTAGCTCTGTGTAAATGACATAATCTGGATCAAATTTTATTTTTTGCTAGATCCTGTGCTAAGAACAAAGTATTATGCTTGTATCCCAAATACTTAGCAACTATCTTCAAAATGTACTGAAGGACAGTTTTTTAAAGTTTGTTTGTTTGTTTATTTTGAGAGAGAGGGAAAGAGAATCCCAAGCAGACTCCACGCTCAGCACAGAGCCTGACAAAGGACTCGATCTCATGACTGAGAGATCGCATTCTGAGCCAAAATCAGGAGTCCAAAGCTCAACCAACTGAGCCACCTATGTGCCCCCTGATTGGCAATATTTATTCTAAATTACAAATTCATGTGCTTCTTTGACTCCCAAGTACCACTTATGAGAACTTATTTTATACTTTTGCCCAGATAAAAGCACATTTTTGTCATAAATAACTAGGAAACATCCAAGGAGATATCTGCTAGGAACTAGCTGAATACACAATTGCGTCTAACATACTCTAGGGATGTAAGAAGGAATGAACAAATACTCTGTGTCCCAATTTGGAAAAATACCCAAGATGTATTGTTAGTGGAAAACAGAAAGATGAAGTACACAGTATATTATCCATTACCATTTGTGTAAGAAAGAGGAAAGAAAAACTTACATCTTTTTCTCTGTTTTGTGTGTGTGTGTGTGTGTGTTTTAAAATTGAAGTAAATTTGACATACAATGTTATATTAATTTCAGGTATATAGCATAGTAATTCAACATTATATACACTATGAAATTATCGCCATAGTAAGCCTAGTGACCATTTGTCAGAGTTTAACCATTTTAGATATCTCATGTAAGTAGAATCATGTAGTCCTTCTATGGCTAGCTCATTTCACTTAGCATAATGTCCTCAAGGTTTATCCATGCTGTTGTATATTGCAGGATTCCCTTCTCATTTAAGGCTGAATAATATTCCATTGCATGTATATATCACATTTTCTTTATTCATGTACATTTAAGTTGTTTCCAAACTTTGTTATTGTGAATAGTGCTCTAATGGACATGAAAGTGCTAATACTTCCTCAAGATTCTGATTTCAGTTCTTTTGGCTCCATACCCGGAAGTAGGATTGCTGGATTATATAGTAGTTATATTTTTAATTTTTTGATTAATCCAAAAATTTTTCCATGCTGTCTTTATCAATTTACATTCCCACCAGCAGTTCACAAGGGTTCGAAATTCCCCACATGCTCCCTGGCACTTGTTGTCATTTTTTTTTTTTTTTTTTTATAACTAGCCATTCTAACAGGTGTGAAGTGATACGGTCAGGAGGCAGGAGAAAATGAGAAGTTGCTAATCAGTGAGAATAAAGTTTCATTTATGCAAGATGAGTATGTTCTGTAGATCTGTTGTGCAATATCATATTATACACTTAAAAGCTGTTAAGGGAATAGATTTCTATTAAATGTTCTTAGGACAATCAAATAAAAATTAAAATTAAAATTAACAAAAACATGTCATTATATTTACTTCTACTTCTCTAAAATGAGGTAGAAATATACAACAAAAGAACTAAAATATGCTTACCGATGAGATGAGAAAGTTAATGACTAGAGAGCTGGTAAATGTAGAGAGGGCAAAAGTAAGATATTCTATGTAAATTTATTATTATTACTATTAAGCTGTATAAAACAAATCCACAGCACTTTTTTTAAGTTTATTCATTTTGAGAGAGAGAGAGTGAGAATGGAGGAGGGGCAAAGAGAGAGGTAGAGAGAGAACCCCAAGCAGGCTCTGTGCTAATAGTACGGGGCTCAATCTATGAAATAATGACCTGAGCTGAAATTGGAAGTCCTAGGTTTAACCAACTGGGCCACCCAGGTACCCCTCTACAACATATTTTTAAATAATTAAAAATATTTTATCATTACTAAATAATGAAAATTTGTAATTGTAGTGAAATTTCTTTATGATATAGCCATATAACAACAACAAAAAATAATACTGGAGATCTTTCCGAAAAGACATCAAGTAAGCCTAAATATTTAGGAGCACATGTCAAGCCAGTGGATATAACAGTCTACCGTAAGTCTTGGTTTGACAGTTAAGTGCTTTCCAAATTCCCAGGGAATGACTTATTTTCTTCACCAGATCATAGTTTTGGATATTTTCTTGGATTTCTCAAATCCAACAGTCCTGAGGCAGAACATGGCAGCCTCTGACCCACCATAGTATGTGTTTAAGTGCAATAATGAAGAGAAAGATAAATCCATTTGAAATTCAAGTTTCTGGGGAATTTCTGGAGGTGGGTGGATAACAGTTAACTAGCTTTGACAGAGAGCTAGAACTCCTCAGAGGACATGCCTGAATTTTTTTCCCTTAGTACCCTTGTGTTTGAGGCATATCAGAAGTGTGTGTGTGTGTGTGTGTGTGTGTGTGTGTGTGTATAATACTAGAGAAAAATGGATAATACCTGGAGTTAGAGCTATTCTATCATGAAGTTTTGATATAAGAAATAATACGATTCTCATAGCAAGATACTTTTTAAATATGACTTCATTCTTACCTAACATGACAAAAAATATTTCTGAGTGTTAGGCACAGGGGGATTTCCAATTACCCACTGGACCTTCTCACAGCACCATGCTGAAGCTTGTAGAGGGGAAGGCAAGTATCCTAAGGCTTCCACCTACGCTCATGTTCCCAAATACCACCTGCACCACCAGTGAGTATGGCTCTCTTGCTGCAGGCTTTGGATGGTTTTCCCAAAATAAAAGACACCCAGCCCTTCATGGAATTTTTAGTCATTTCATTCCCAAGGCAATGATTCATCAGTATAGAATTAGGTAAACATATATGGGGGAAAAAAACTGTTGCAAATAGTTAGATGTTTCTATGTGTCATTTTGGTAACAGAACTGGTACTGGTACTTGTACTTTTGAATAGCAACTGTTACATTCCCCTTCTCATTGCCGATTGAACTTGTAGCAGCCACTTAACTTCATAAGTTTATTTTCTGGATTACTGGAACAATAGCTTGAACCTGCAAGCAGGTTATGGGTGGATATGTGCTTACCCTTGGCACTGGAACTGGATTTCAATCCAAGTAGCAAAAGTCAGTGCTTTTGCACAGTGGCTGTGTCAATTGAAAATGTAAGGCAATGATTTGTCCTTACGGGCCTCTGAAAGGTATGACACACAACCTCTCTGAGGTTCTGTTTCTTCATCTTTCAGTCCCGACTTACTTAAGTCCATGAGCTGTAGGTGTTCATATCATGGCCCTACAGGCAATAGCAACTTGCATCTAATCATTTGACCCGTGTGTAATATACATCGTATGCCATAACTTGTTATTAATAATAGCCATCATCATCATCATCATCATTCATGTCAAATAATTTTCAACCTTGAAAGACTTTCAATGTATTTAGTTCAAGTTTGTTTTTTGATAGAAGAGGAAACTGACATCCAAGAGATGTGGGCATTGCTTGGGTCAGTCATCTAATGAATGGCAAAATAGTAGTATGAAGATCCCAGGCTTACTAATTCCAGTCCAGAGTCCTTCGTGCCACATCATGTGACCTCACCATCATCATGGAGAAATTCTAATTTCAGGTTTTTAAAAAAATGTGTGTATACACACACACACACACACACACACACACAGAGTGTGTATGTGTGTATGTTTATGTGTTTATATATAATATATATATTTGCACAGAAAATGAAAAAAATTCTATTCACTCTCTTGATGATGTCTTCTTTTTTTTAATTTTATGTTTTATGAGTTTTCTTACCATAAGCACGTATTTTACAAGCACGTGCCAACAAAAATAACTAAACTTATGTTGGTATTACATCATCCTGTAGCTGTTTGGTAATTTCTTGAAAACAGAAAACAAATTAAGAAAGAAGATGTAAAAGCACAATTATTCTGGAATCCTAGGCCAAGGAGATGAAGGGCTTTTCTGATTTGTTTTGTTTTGTTTGTTTTTGCTTTATTCTATCCCTTCTAGTCATACATACTCCTAAGTAATGTTCCTGGAGAGAAATAAGAGCTAGAGAAAAGTTTTGCCCTATTGCTTGTTCAGTCCAGCTCACTTCTAGTTAGATTTTAACTGGGCATATGGTAGGCATTAAAAAACTTGTTGAAATGTACTCCTTTTGTTAGTGTGCTCTAAATCAGAAGAAGTCCAACCACTAACCTTTCAGATGTGTTCATCTTCATGAGATTATACAAGAAGACAGATCTGACAATTATTTTAGCCGTCTCTTATTTTAGAGTAGAGATATTAAGCAATACAAATAGGACATCTATTTGCTTTTATTTTTATTTTTGAGGAAGAAATAGATCAAAAAACAAATTTATTTAAGTGCCAGACATATCAAGGCAGGTTTTAAGGAGCTGGATTCCCTAGGTGAAGCAGGATGTGTAAAGATAGAGGAGCCTTCCCATAATCTGGTTAGGTGGTTGGAGATTTTCATCTTTTGATCAAAGACCTATTTCTAGGTGAAGATCAAATAATTCACCCTCTACATTTGATCAGTGCTCTGCAACTTTCTGTGCTACCAGGCTATTGAAGAATTTATTTTTTCTTTTAAGTCTGTGTCTCTCCATGACTGTAAAGGGACAGAAAGAGAGGGACACACAGTCCTGGACTCAGCATGTCAGGTGCTCCCTAGCCTCCACTCTGTTGTTAGTTAATTGGATGATTTGTCTGAGCAGTTTAACTTCCAACATATATTTATTGAATGAACAGCAATTTCTTGGGATTTCATTTTCTTTATCTGTAGAAGAAGGGAATGAATAAGTGAGGTTCATCTCTGTATAGGAGATGTGGATGGCTCGGAGGTACCTAGGACTGGGGTAAGTAAAAAAAAAAACATTTTGTGTGTGAGTTCATGGAAGGGACACCATACTGACTTCTGATATTAGAGCAACTCTGCCTAGGACAGGTGTAAATATTGGACTTCTAAATAAGATTCTCTTTGATTAAAGATTTGGCTGATGAAATAAAGAATCTGGAGACCACTATACTCCATGAATTTTAGGTGTTTTCCCAGTTCTAGGATTCTGTGGTTCTGGTTATTACGATGACAATCAAAGCTAACAATTGTTACCTACTGGAATGTTCTTGTTTAAATATATAATTCAAAATGTGTTCTGGAGGCCACTGTGATGGTGTTTAACTTCTTCAAAGAGGAATTATACTCATCTTTTCATTTTTTTTTTTAACATCTCCAGTCTCTAGATGAGTCTGCCAAAACAAAGAGAATGTAAAGTGGTTGCCCTAGATCACAGAGTAAGTTAGATTAGTGGCAGCATTAGGATCTAACTTTTCCAATCTCTGGTCAAGCTTTGATTGTGCTAACTTAGCTAGAAATTTAAAAATGAGATGAGTCCACTCTGTCATTGCCTTAAGGGTGGAGGATGTTTTATAACACTTCTAGAATCCTGAGATGGGAAAAACTGTTAGGTCTTCTAGTCCAGCTCTGCTACCCATGCAGGAAGCCCTGGTAGACATCATAGCTGCTTCCATGCACGCCACTTTCAGGTCAACCAACAGTGTAAAAATAGCCAAATGATTCGAGAGAAGACTTCATTTATAAATATTCAATTTAGAAGGATGAAGATGCAATAAAGCCTGGCTACCTGGAACCAAAGTAAGATCTCCATTTTGTCAAACCTTTCAAGGATTTATCAGTGAAGTTACTTGACACATTTGTAGTTGGTGATTGGTCACACTCTACTTTTCAACAAGTCTTTCATAGACAAGTTAAGAGGCATGCTCATACAGTCCTATATTTCATCTATTTCCAAAGACCACAACACAGGATGTAAAGGGATGTAAAGGTAGGGTATGTTGAATAGTGTCAAAGAAGTCCTTACCTATATCTCTTCCTAAGTGTTCCCTCTAATGGTTTTAAGGACATTCTCAGAGGTATCTCAGGTGTGTTAGTCATAAATTTCCCTCACTACTTGTCATAGTGATATTTTATTATGCTTAATTTCGTCTCTGGTTCCTTCAGTGATGTTACTTCCCACCCTAATGTCCAGTGACTCTGGTCCCCAGTGCTAGCCAACTTTTACATCCTTCTTTGCTTCTTTAGTTCAAACATTGTTAGTACAGCTCTCTACTTTGGCTACCATGAATATTCTGTAGTCTAAAACGGGGTCCATTCATTTAGCCATTAGTTAATCTCTATTCTGTGTAAAAGCTACATCCCAGTGATATTCCAGCCTCTCAATATCTTCCAGAGAATCTAAAATATTAGTATTTTATTTATTTTTTAGTACCACTGTATTAAAAATTACTCCTACCAGACATGAATCCATGGAGTCAAGACCATTTGTGAAATTACCTCTTTTCTTTGACTCTGAAATTTACCTTGAACCAGTCTTAATGGCCTCCTTTTCCTTTTCTTTCTTTCTTCTTTCTTTTCTTTCTTTCTTTCTTTTTTTTTTAAGGCTCTTCAGTCTCTCTGGAGATTAAGGCTATTCAAGTTGCCCTACAGAAGTGGCCTAAGTGCAAGGCAAATATCCCATTTAGCTTCTCAAGCTGAGACTCCTCGCTACATATAGAGTGTCTGTGTAGTCTCACAGGATTTTCACTGTAAATTTCCACATAACCCCACAAAATACTTTGTTCCCATCTGTAATAACTCCAGGTTGTTTATAGAGGCAGAATAGTCTGCAGAGTTACTCATATTTAGAAGTACTGAAAGAATAGTTGTAGAAGTAGGTACATGGCTGATGTTCCCCAAGGAAAGAACTTAAGATACAACTTTTGCCCAGTTTAATCTTGGTGCCAACATACCCAGAGACCGTGTCTTTGAAATATCCCTGCCCAAGTAGTTAAAATAAATTAAGAGGTCTGCCTATTCCAGGAATGGTCCCTGAAATGACAATTTTTTCTTCATGTCCAGTGATTATGTTTTCAAAAAGGTGCTTTTAAAAACCACCTTTTTGCTAACGAAATGCATAATCTGTCCAAAAACAAGGCTGTGGCTTTAGCAGGTTGTTCTACTCGACTTTCCAGCTGAAGGTAAACAGGATGCTTTGCTCCACTTTCCCTATTTTTCTTCATTTACAGTCATGCCATAGTGTCTCCTCCCTCATGGCCCAAGGCAAATTCAGATGGAGCACATCAGTGTGGTAACACCAAGAAAAAAACCATTTCTCCTCCTTGACTTTAACACACAGAATCCAAAAGGAGAAAGAGTTAAAAAAAAAAAAAAAAAAGAAGAAGAAGAAGCAGCAGAAGCAGAAGCATACTTTCATGTGCTGGACCTTTACTTGTGCAATAATATCGAGGCGATGCTGAGAGCCAGTCCTAAGGAAGTTAAACATAGAACTTAGGTTACAGAAAAATTCCAGTGTGGAAAATCCAGAACAAAGGATAGATGAAGTCTGAGTGCCATTGAGCTGTTGGTAGGTAATACTCATAAGAAAGAACAATTAGCACAATCAGGAGACTTCTGTTATAAAATTTAGTAATTTCTGACTTGATGATGAGCACTGTGTCATAATACCTTCACTGTGCCTGATTCTTGGGTATTGTATGCTTGTGGAAATGTATATTGATGGGATGCCAATGCTTTACTAAGGCAAAACCTATGATTATTATCTTGTCATTAACATCTTAAAAATAAGTGCATCAGCAAAAGTATAATTTAATCATTCCTTAATTAATTATTTCCCTTAGTCAAATAATATTTTATTTTGTTTTTAAGCATTTTCACGTACATATACACTGGTAGGAGAATGGGCCATTGCTTTATTGATGTTTTCATACCCTAAAAATACTTTTAAAGTATCATTTGTCATTTACTCTAATATTTAATATAAATTATAAGACTTAACAAGGTAATAGGTCAATGCATGCACCATCTCTAGTTCTCATATTGTAATGGCTTTGTTATTTTATTATACTCTTCAGCTTTAACTCATATTATACAACTTCAGCTTTCCATAGGCAGGACTTAAGCCACCCATGTAGATGCCTTCTTGGAGTTGTTCATTCATGGGGCTGACCACTGTTGAGATATGACCAGAATAATGGCCATCAATCTTAAACTTGCCTGCTTATTTCACCTCTAAGTAATGTCTACAAATTTGTCCGTAATGTCTTAAGAGAAAAAATGATTTTTGAATGAAGCTACTCACAAAAATTCAAGAGGATTTAAAAGTTTTAAATCACTGTTTTAAACTAAGTCTCTTCTTTGTTTCCTTGGGGAAAATATTCAATAAAACATCATAGAGAAGTTGCATAGATACTGGAGCTGTGGACAAATACAACCATATTCAAAAGCATTCGTGGAGACACAGAACTTAAACAATGGCCACATTTCAGATGTCATCACGAACATTTGTCATCAGAAGTAATCATTTCGCTTGGAAAGTTTATTGCCTTAGGGGTTGCTCAGTGCATTAAGCTCTGGGTGAAAATTGAGTAAGCAAGTGATTTGAACCCATTCAAATGAAACAAGAAAAAAGGAAAAAAAAAGTAAAGCAGGTTGATTATTTCAATGATGGATCAAACTATAGGCTTTAAGACCAAGTCCTTATCTTAACCCTTCTACACAATGCTCCTATGTGGTTGACTAAATCCAAAAAAAAAGTGTACAATTTCTCACAGTGCTTTAGGCATCCAGGTCTGGGTAGATTAACTTTCCATTCATGAAATGTTTCATTCAGGTGTTCAGGAATAGTGCAGGAAAAATAAATGAAAACTTAATATGCATTTGCATCGAGTCCTTTTACCATCAATAACCTGGCCTTACTGGAAAATTAGAAAGACAAACTATAAAATTGTTTATATTCTGTACAAAGGTATGCTCTCCTTAATATTTAGCAGCCCGGTTCGTGTAGTGAAATGAATGAATACCTTCTGTCCCCTCTACCATAACCAGACTGAAACCTACCTATCATGTTCAGGTACATAACAGTAGGTTTAACTTAAATATTATCTCCATTTTAGTTGTATCTTTTTAGTTGTAAGTAAAACATAAAAAAAAAAATTTAAAAAAAAAAAAGGTCCTTCAATTATCACCTGCAGGGGCCCACTTTCTCTTGTGGTATCTCACAGTCAGGTGACCTTCATGTGACATATGTTTTCTGGTACACTGTCATTCACTTTTAATATTATAATCCATCTCCAAATTCATGTTGCCTGAATAAGTAAATATTTTAAATATTTTTGTTCTTATATTGTTATTTTTTTACACCAGAGGAAAACCAAAACTCTCAGTGTTGAGAAAAAAGGATGACTTCATTACTTGCATTATTATTTACATTGCTAGTTATTATAATTAGTATTATTTTTCATATTAGGACCAACAAGTACCTATTGAAACCTCACCGTGTGTAAGATTTGAGGGGGAACTTCTACATCCATATGAAAAAAATAGAAAATACAAGGATACCCTTGGAGAAAGGTGAAGTTGAAACTTTTTGAAATCTGATGGTATTTGAATAGATGTCATATAAAATGGCTCTATCCACATGCATGTGGGCTGAGCTAGCCATCACCCCTCATTACATCATTCCTATCACATCAATTTAATTGATCCCACCAGTGCTCGCTTAGGTTTTGCAAAACTTTGCTTCAGAGTGCTAATGTATTATTTCATTGCATATCCGTCCATGACAGTGTCTGGGAAAAACAAGTTTGCTGTCAGGACATCTTGGTGCTGCAGAGGAGGGCCATCCCAAGAGTGCTGATCACCGACTCTTGAGGCAGTGGTTACTGCCTAGGTTTCAGTCCTAACCTCAATCATAGTATCACACTGCCTAGATTTCATATCACTGATACATCCCCAGCCTCTAGAATAGAGCTCAGTATATATACAGTCAAAATAGTTACAGGCTCTTTTTTTTTTTTTTTAAGATGAAAATGAGAACTCTTACTAATTGGGAACTATTAGCTCAGAAGAAACAAAAATTGACCATTTATTTTAATGTTTATTTATTTTTGAGAGAGAAAGAGGCAGACACAGAATCCAAAGCAGACTCCAGGCTCTGAGCTGTCAGCACAGAGCCGGATGCGGGGCTTGAACTCAGGAACTGTGAGATCATGACCTGAGCCAAAGTCAGACGCTTAACCGACCTAGCCACTCAGGCACCCCTGGACCATTTATTTACAAGAAAAGAGCTTATTTTACATTGAAGATATTCATATCCACCCGAGAGAACGTGGGAGCGGAAGCACTAAACAGTTCTCACCCCTCTGCATTATAAGGATGGCTGTAATTCGTTCTTTCACATTCTCTTACTTCGGTTAGAAAACAACCTTTGGCTAAATTAACATTCATTTCTCCATAATCCCCTACTTCATTTTCTTCTCTAAAAACCTTGAGCATTATACTCAAAAATAGATTTTTTAAAGTATTCAGTTAAAAGTATTCAGACCAAATATGGGATATAAGCATGGTCATAATCTCTCACTTTGAATTAAGTTCCACTGAAATATTGACAGTCACTTTATCTGAGAGTCAGATATGGGATTATCCCATAAGTAACTCATCAGTTGCTTACAGCCCTCTGGCCTCCAGCTTTTCCTGTCTTGGCCTGAATGTAAGGCGCACATTGTTGCTGCGTTGGATCCACGAGATGAATGTGGATACGGCAGCTGACCTCCCCAACTCCATCACAAAGCACTGGCAAACAACCTTGTGTTTCTAGAGCACTGGTGGCATACTCCGGTGCCCTTTATCTCTGTTAAGAGCAGTGTAAGCTTTTAGGCTTAGGTTTTGAATTGCCTGTGAAAAGGGCACTGAAAATGTAAACAGAAGCAGCTGCTGCAGGAGCCTCGTTTGTCCAGGAAGCATTTAATTTGCTTACACTGGACTATTGGCGGTCCAACCTGCGGAAAGTGGATATTCTCCTTTGAATGCCACAGTGCAGACTGGCTGACAGTTTTTTGTCAGTCAATCCAGTTATCTAAATCACTTCTTTGTACCTGAACCTGGGAAAAAATAGCAGTCAGGGAACTACCAAGGATGTGGTTATCATGAGCTAATCAACCCCCTGGGGAGATCAGACACACCTGTGCTATTCTGTCTTGGGCCCAGGAGAGTGATTAAGGCAGAAAAACTGCTCCCTGTTTCCTTCACCCCATCACACTTTGATACAGCATGAAGTACCAGCCTATAAATACATCCCCTGATAAAATCGGCTCACCTTGCACCCATGCCTGTCATCCACAAGGAGAAGCGGCAAAATAGCACAGGAAGCTATAGTCTGTTATTATTTTATTTCCCTGGCAGAGACTCACAGATAAAAATCGATTGCAAGAGCAGTGTCTGGTGAGAATGAAGGCAATGCCCGGGTCCACTGGGATTTACCCTATAAGCCATACCTGCTCCACCTGGGGCAGGCCACCTTGGGGAGAGCTGCTAGAGACCAAATCCTCTCAATCAGTGGGTTAGTGCATGTGAAATCACTCTGTATAACAGGAAAGACAAGAGCGCTCTTTATTTCCTTTGGGTCCAAACCTGTTTTGCCTATGAGCCTTCGGTCACGAACAACTTTTCTGCCAGGTGAAATGGAGTGTTTACAGACATGGAAAAAAAATTTAAAAAGAAGACGAAATTTTTTATTTCCCTTCTCCACACTAAATGCGTTTCATTACAGCAGACTTCTCAGGCTATATGCCAGAAATCTCCCATATGAAGGAAAACTAGTTAAAATAAAACAAAACCAATCCCACCCATTTTGATTTCAATGTGGAAAAACTCTTTCCATGTGGGTCAGTTATAAAATAAAAGTTCAGAGCCTCACCAACTGAACATGATGTGTACAGAGGATTTGGGGGATCCACGCTCGTTTCCTTCTTCCTATGCAGAAGGTGGCATTCTACACTGCTGTTCTGTCGCCAGCCAAAGTGAATTTGCCACCAAGGTGGTCGGTACATTACATCCAATGACTGATCTAAGGAGTGATGCTTAAATCCTAACTATGTTTCCACGAATTCAAAAACCAATCATTGAAATGAAAGAGTACAGGGAAATGTGTATCCTTTTGTGAATTTTGTGATTCCTTGATATTTTTTAAATAATTTTGATGCCCAGTCTGGCTGGAGATGGGGATCTGAAATGCAAATAAGTTGCAGGTGGAATTTTTAGAATGCAGATATCAACTGGGATCCGTGAGAGGGTCTTAGAAAGTGGTTCCTGAGTTAGATCTGGGGACAGGTGTTAAATCAAAGGACATTAGGAAGACAGAGGGTTTTGAGTGGGATAAAACAAAGTGGTCTTTTGGTGAACGTGTGATTTCCCGTCACAGTGGTATGTGAATACTCTCGTTTCTTCACATCACCTCCAGCAATTGGTATTATCACTGTTTTCTTTATTTCTTTATTTCTGCCAATCTGATAAGTGTGAAAGGATTTCCTGCTATTTTGCATTTTGCTAATTATTGGCGTGTGTAACCCTTTTCTCATGCATGTTGGTCATTCAGATATCTTCTTTTGTGACTTACTTATTACAATAATTTGCTCATTTTTTATTGAGCTTCTTTACTTAAATGTTTTCAATATGCATCTGTAAATTGTTCTAATAACCTTCATCAGTGACTGCCTCACCTTCTTCCTCACTAGTTTATAATCATTAGTTTGCAATATAAGTTTTGTTATGTACATAGATCATTCCTGGGCTCCCCAAACAGGGGATTGATTTGATTCGTTTGTCCATTTCTGTGCAAATTCTTTTATTTGTAAAGCCCTCACATAGCATGCAGTTTTCTGTTGTTGTTATAGCATAGCCTGTGAGAGCCTGTGAGTGTCTAATGGTGAAAAACCAGCATGTTTTTACCTGTTTTCTACTGTAGCATTAAGGACTTCTAAAGTTCCAGGTTTTGCTTGTTTACCTGATTACTTGTTTATTGATGGAGAAGTCTTCCCATCCATTTAGGGAGGGTGTAATTGAATATCACACACGTAAGATTGTAGGTTGGGGGGCACAAATTAATTTTTCCCCTGTCAAGCCTCCCTTGCTGCTTCTCAGGGTCACATAGAAGTTTGAACTTTAGTGTTTCATTGATAGGTGGCTTTCTAAGGAGGAGGATTCTAGTTTCATCCATTGCGAGCAGATCAGGATCACTTTTCTTGCCTTTTCTGGGCCTTGGAATTCCAGCTCCTAGTATCTCGGCTACCTCATCAGTGTAGTCATAATATTCTGCCTTCCTATCTTGTTTTTTAAAATTTATATTCTTTGTTGTGCCGAAGGATTACCACTCCACACACATCTTATTCTGTAAAGTGCAGCTATATAGTATATGTTATTATTAAATGCTTCATCTGTAGTTCTGTGTGTTCACCTCAAAAAGAACTCCTCTTGAGTTTTGTGATTTTTGACAACCGGTTCCAATTTTATTTGTAATTTTTGATATTTTTATGAGTTCCACTTTTTCTTAAGTAAATTTTGATAATTCCTACTTTCTTCTTTAATAGTGTCCACTTAATCTAAAATTTAAATATTCTCAGAAAATGGCATTGGTATGCTTTCAAATGTGTTTTTTTAAATTTTCAATTTGTAGTCTTATTCGTATTTTCATAGCTGATTTTGTGTATTTTTGCTTTCTCTCCATTTCTCCCTGAACAATCTAGTTTCTAATGATTTATTTTGTCTTGTTCAAAAAATAAATTTTCTTGTTTCCTTTAATGAAGGACTTTAAATTCAAACTGAATTAATACATTGAAGCCACATTAAAAAATTCCCTGCAGAGATTAAGTATAAAATCATTGCAAGCTATTTTTATTGTTATAATCATTTATCTTTTCTATTTCTAAATTTGTTAATGACTGCTTTCATTTTTGGAATTTCTTTTTTAATTTCATTCATATTTCTTTTGTTATCTATTTCTTCTTGAGTTAAATGCTAGTCTTCATTTTATCAGTTTTAGTATTTATGTATGTAAATTTTCCCCTTAATATTTCATTGGATCTCACAAAAGCTAACCTATGGTATTCATTTCATTACTACGTAGATTTTCTACAGTCTCGGGTTTTATTTTCAATTTTCATTATCAAGTTTTTTATAGATTTCCATTTCCTTACTTGTTTTTTTCTCTTTTGTTACCCTATCCTTTATTTTGACGTGGAAATGATTTCTGTCCCACTGTCCTGGTTCTGCCTCCTTGGAATTTACAAAGATTTTCTGGCGGCCTCATATATTGTCAATTGTGAATATTATGTGGGCCCTTGTAAAGGCTTCTCTCTTTTGTGAATTTAGCATTAAACACACACACACACACACACACTCTCTCTCTCTCTCTCATCACCGTATTTATATTTTTCTAGGGTTTTAAATTTTCATATTAATTTTTTATCCATGTACTTGTCCTGAGTAAGAGACAGAAGTTGAAATCTACTACTATCAGGATTCTGTATACTTTTAGTATTTCCTGTAGCTTTTGTCTTAAGAAATTTGTCAGTATGTCGTTGAGGGCACTGTGACACATACCTGTTAGATATTCATTGTGGATTGAGAGTTTTCATGTTCACCATGTAGTCATTTTAATGCCTTTCTTCTGCATCCATCCGTTTGTATGAAGATTAGAATCTTTATTTCCTTTGATCACTCATTTGCTTATTATTCCTTGCTCCACATTTGTATTTTTAGTCCCCTCCCTCCAGCCCTCCCCATCCTCCTTTAGCCAGATCCTTCTGTTTTGGTGTCACATTTAGGTGATTAGACTTCCAGTCTGCACTGAGCTCTACAGTACAGAGTTGTAATCTCATCTGGGAGGGCATTTTATTTTCTTTTCGGCCTTTACATTTTTATAGAATTTACATCTGCCGATAAAGTCTAAGAGTATAAGCTGTGATCTCAGTTATGCTTTCCATATGTATCACTGCTGTTGCTTTTTGTCCCACTTTCAAAATATGACTTGGCTTTTCCTAACTCAGCTGTATGTTGTGTGGCTCCTTCTCATTATTCCAAAGTCTCACTCACTGCTTTTCAGTCTAGTGGACTCTGCCATCAGAACTTACACAATCCTTCCAACTCCCTCTTCTAGACGATATTGATGGAGCACCCGAAACTCTGTGTTTGCTCTTCTTTCACTTTACCTACTTGTTCATCCTCTGAGTTGTTATCAGAATTTAGCCAATTAAATTATTATTTGGGGAAGGGGAGAAAGAGTGAGAGAGAGAGCAGGCTGTGGAGCCTGACATGGGGCTGGATCCCATGACCATGAGATCGTGATGTGAGCTGAAATCAAATTGGAGGCTTAACCAACAGAGCCCCCCGGGTGTCTCTTGATTAAATTATTTTGTGGTTCCTTTAGTGATTGCATTCATAATTGTAAATATAAATTTACATTATTATTTGTTTTATATACTTTAAATTATCTTTTAAACTCTACGTATAAAATCAGCATATGAAAATATCTCATAAAGTCTCTGTTCCTCGTCCAAATTTTTATTTTATTTGACATGTTATTTGTCTTGATCATACACACACACACAGACACACACACACACACACATACATACATACACCCAATTTTATATGTATATTATTATAACACATATGTCATACTGTGTATATATACTATACAGGCAAACTTTGTTTTATTGCACTTTGTTTTATTGTACTTCACAGATACTGCCTTTTTCACAAATTGAAGGTTTGTGGCAACCCTGTGTCAAGCAGCTTTTGCTCACTTTGTGTCTCTGTATCACATTTCTGTAATTCTTGCAATATTTCAAACTTCATTATTATTATATTTGTTATGGTGATCTGTGATCAGTGATTAGGACTTGCTGAAAGCTCAGATCATGATTAGCATTTTTAAGCAGTAAGGTATTTTTGATTTAAGGCATATACATGGTTTTATTAGACAATGCCATTGTAGACTTAATAGACTACAGCATAAACATAACTTTGATCTGCACTGGGAAACCAAAAATTTCATTTGACTCACTTAATTGAGATATTTGCTTTATTGCAGTAGTCTGGAACCCAACCTGCAATATCTCCAAGGTATGTCTATATATATATATAGACAATACATTTTAAATATATATATATCATATAGTATGCCGTGTATATATATAGATTGATTGATAAGTAGATATGTATAACATTTATGTAACTTATACTACATTCTGTTCTTTAACTCTACACCCATTCTATATTTTAAAAGTGTTTATTTATTTATTTTGAGAAAGAGAGAGACAGAGTGCTTGTGCATGTGTGAGCAGGGAGGGGCAGAGAGAGAAACAGAAGAGAATACCAGGCAGGCTCCACACTGTCAGTGCAGAGCTAACTCACGAACCATAAGATCATGATCTGAGCTGAAATCAAGTTGCTTAACCAACTGAGCCACCAAGTCGCCCCATCTACACCCATTTTAAACCCATTGTTGTGGCCTTAGATCTATAGTTACATGGCTAATACTTTTTCAGAATTTTTGCTGGTTGTTGAGTCTTCCTCCAGCCATTTCTTCAAAGAAGGATTCTAAGAAAACACTTCCCCTGAGTTCTTTCACATACAGCAGCATTTGCCCATTTCTTTTACATCAAACGGCAGTTTTCACATAGATACATAACTATCTTTGCACAGAGAGACAATTCTGGTTGCTCTTTTATTATATTGTTTTTGTATGTTGTGAATTGTCCATGGATCATTTACTGCCAGAAGCATATTGGAGGTGGTGGGAAAGAGAGAGGGCTGTGTTACCTTCTAGATGCAAATCCTCATTGATAGACAATAAAGTTCCTAATGACAGTGTGCACACATGTGTGTGCATGCATGTGTGCATGTGTGTGTGTGTGTGAGAGAGAGAGAGAGAGAGGAGAGGAGAGGGAGAATGCCACTTCCAGGGCTGCTCACAAGTTAAAGTCTCTCTCCCATATCCTGCCTTGTTTACTGATTGCTTCCTGCACATTTGGGTATAGATCTGGATGTTTCCCTTCCCTATTCATTCTAATCTCCTCCCCCCACCCCGTTATTCTGTTTTGTCATGCGATCCAAGAAGTTTCCATTGCCAATCCAACTACTCAGTTTTAATTGTTCCAAACAACAGATAAGGGTTATTCCTTCTGGTGTGCCCACCTACTTTGGAGAACCATCTCCTCCTGCCTTTGTCAGAGATAACATAGGTGCAGGTGTGCTCTGAGTCTTCCCACCTCCCATTTTGATGATCAGAGCACTTGGCAGCTCTTGAACTTTTATTGTGGCTCCGGGTTACAGATGCCTCTTTGTTTCCTTGAGGAGGATGTCTGCCTTCATTTCTTTCTCTCTTGATTTGAGGTGATTTCCAAGAAGTGAAAAAAGCATACTTGTCTCCACCCTGATATCTTAAAACTGGAATTTCATTCCACTGGTTTTGATTTGTAGTGTTTTAATTATTCAGGTTCAAGTATTTTGCAATTTGTGTTGTATTTTTCTTTCATGTGTTCATGATTTATATAAAACTTTAATTTTTAGGTTCTAAACAAGTAGGTTCGGAGGCTACTTTTAAAATAATTTCTACTTTTACTTCACCATGGTTAAAGAAGATGGTTTGAAGTAATGTTTTAAATTTGTTGATATTCTTTTTGGCCCAGAGACATTTTTCTTTTTATTTTTTTTTTCTGTAAATGTGGACTTGAAAGTGACAAATCTTTAAAATTTGAGTTCAGAGAATCAGATCAGTCAGGCTTGTTAAGTATACTTTTTTAACTCTTATGATTATTACTAATTTTTGACAATCAGAACCCCTTTTTAGAAAAGTGCTTTAAAATGTTCTGAATGTAATTATAGATTCATATTTTCTTTTTGTTAGTCTGTCCATTATTGCTTTATATATTTCAAGGCTTAGTTTTAGGTTTATACTAATTCCTATTATTGTAGCTTTTTGTAATAGTTATTATTATAGTAATTAATGACTAAAAAACAATTTTCTTATATCCTAGGCATGCTGCTCATATTAAAATCTATTATTCTAAATCTTAATTCTAAATCTATACAAGCTTTCCATTGCCTACTATATATTATCCAACTATTGTTTTATTTTTTAATATTTATTTTGAGAGAGAGAGAGACAGAATTTGCACAGGTGAGTCAGGGAGGGACAGAGACAGAGAGGGACAGAGAAAATCTTAAGCAGGCTCCACGCTGTCAGCACAGAGCCTGGCAGGAGGCTCCACCTCATGAATTGTGAGATCATGACCTGAGCCAAAATCCAGAGTCGGATGCTTAACCAGCTGTACCACCCATGCACCCCTACTTTCCATCTATTGTTTAAAACACTGTTATATCATTATGTGAATTTTTTTCCCTAAGTAACATATTTAGAAGATTTATAAAAGTCCAATCTGAAATTCTTATATATATTTTTTTAAATTTTTAATGTTTATTTTTGAGAGAGAGAAAGAGACACACACACAAACTGTGAGCAAGGGAGGGACAGAGAGAGCGGGAGACACAGAATCTGAAGCAAGCTCCAGTCTCCAAGCTGTCAGCATAGAGCCTGACGTGGGGCTTGAACCCACGAACTGTGAGATCATGACCTGAGCTGAAGTTGGCTGCTTAACGACTGAGCCACCTAGGCGCCCCAAGAAATTCTTATATTTTTAATCGGCAAATTTAATCTATTCAAATTTATTGTGATTGCTGATATTGTAGATTGTTTTCTACTATCTTGTTTTATATTTCTATTTATTCTNATTTATTTAGTCTACAAAACCAGGAAAGATTTTGTAGACTAAATGTTTACAAACTATTTTTGATCCACTACTGTTTTAAAAGTTATGTGTTATATTTTCTTCATTCTTTGAGGAGTGCTTTGAATTTTAGCATCCATATATAACTTTGTTTATTTTTGGGAGAGAGAGAGGGTTGGGGGGGAGGGGCAGAGAGAGAAGGGGACAGAGGATCTGAAACTGGCTCTGTGCTGACAGCAGAGATCCCTGTGTGGGGCTTGAGCCCATAAACCATGATATAATGACCTGAGTACCATTAATGTTTATCTGTATCTTTGCCATTCTGTATTGTAACTACTTGCCACCTGAAACAATTGTGCATTTGAATATGGCTGGTCTAAGCTGTGTGTTATAAGTGGAAACTGCACACTGGCTTTCAAAGGCTTAGTTCCCAAGGAAGAATGTAAAATATCCCATTAAATAAATTAAAATATCCCACATGCTAATTGCATGTTGAAATGATAAAATGTTGGAAAGTTTGAGTTAAATTAAATATATGAATAAAATATTTCCCTATTTATTTTTTCTTTAATATGGCGATAAGTACATTATATATGTGGCTTGCATCACATTTCTACTGACCTAAAGGGACTGGCCTAAGCCTTTGCAGTAGCTTCCTAAATAGTTGGTATCCACTTTTGCCCCCTCCCACCACCGTACTTATTATCTAGTCTCTAGACTATATGTGATCTTATAAAACTGTGAATCAGATTGCTTCTCTACATGACCCAATATCTTCCCATTTCATTTGAAATAAAATTGAATCTCCCCATCATGGCCAACCAGTTTGTGTAAGATCTAACCTCAGCCTGGGCTTCCAAACGTGGCTAGCCTTGTGACAAGTTGTTCCTTCTAGTCTTTTTTCAGTTCTTATCAGTATCATTCCTACCTTAAGCCTTTGCATTTACAGATCTCTCTACGAAATAGTCTTCCCTCAGAGCTTTGAATGACTCACTCTTCCTTATCACCCAACTCAAATGCTTCCTTTTCACTTTTTACAATAAAGATCTTCCATAACCACCAAATATAGAATGGTCTATATTTAGTGATATGGAGTTATATGACTTTAACTTGGCTTGCCATCTTCAAGGGAGGTTTAATTAGGTAAAATTATTTTTATACATTATTTTCTAATAGAAATTAAGTCCCGTAAGAATAAGGATCTGGTACCTCACCTCTCATACATAAATGCCCTCAACAAAGATTCTTTGAATGGATGATAGAATGGAAGTAGGCGGTCTTGGGTTCAAATGCGAACTCTACCACTTATTCAATAAAATTGAGAAATACTCTTCTACTTGAGCCTTTTTCTATTTCTCATTAATATGAGATGAATGTCAAGCATGGTGTTTGGCCCATAGTTTGTGCTTATGATGTTGTAGGTTTAACTAGAATTATTATTATTTCTATTACTATTATTGATGTTATGATAATTAAAGGGTGGAAGAACTTTCACAAAGACAAATGCATGCAACTTCTGTATTGTTCTTGCAGGAAAAGTTACTTAGGACCTACTTCAGGAGAAGCAATTTGTGTTTACCTTTTTTTCGTGGAAATTTCATTTGCTGAGTTTACTGAAATTATTATGTCACTGTTACTTTGGAAATAGAAATACAGTCAAAGACCCTTAAAATATTCTTGATCTAAAAATTTCATTAGACTTTTACTAAAAATATGAATACCTAAGGCATCATACAAAACACAGACACATAGACACACACACACACACACACACACACACAAGCTTCAATTAGGAAAACTATAAACAAGATTGACCTAATGTGGCTATTGAAAAGCACAAAGCATGTTATCTATTCTGAAAAATTCAGCAGTAAAGGAAGTTCTTAAACAATATTTAATCCAAAGTCACTTAAACATTATTTGAACTGTAGATTCTCTTATGTGCTTTTTACCAATATTCTTGAGTCTAAGTTGTAAGGGATGTCCTTTGGGAAGTAAAGACTTGAAGTAGTTCCCAAGATTCTGTGAATTCACAAATGAAAAGAAAATGAAAAAAAAAAAAGTAGGCTGAACTTCGTGCAGTCCAACTTGGACTTGGCTGATCGTAACCCATACACCTAAGACTAAAATAAAACCAAAACAAACAGCAGTTAAAATCCCTGACTTTGTGGAATGCACCACTGCTTTACCTTAATCAAAGGAGAGAGCCTATCAAGTGTTTGAGGATAGGATTTTTGGTGAAGAGCAAATCCCAAGTGATGACCTGAATCTAAAACATAGGAAGTGTTAGGTTGAATATAAGATCAGAGCCAGAGCATCAGATCCAAGGCCACGTAGCACTAGAGATGAAAGCACAAGGCAGCAGCCCAAGACCTTTGCTTCCAGTAGTGCTGGTAGATCAGACTTCCGTTTGCTGGTAGCAGAGTAAATCAGCCTGAGCTTAAAGTATAGGCTCAAGGCAAACTCATCATTTCAGACACATTATTTCTCCCTAATATCCAAATGAAATTGATCTTGACTCATTTGAAACCTGTTCTTATTCATCACACCTTTACAGATTACAAAATATACATTTTAAATGATCTGTTATGATGCCTGTATAATGCCATCTCTTAGCTTTTGCTTCTCTCAACTTAAATAAAGACAACCATTTTAAATTTTACTCTGAAGAAGTCATACACTTGGATGGTTTAAAATACCATCCAAGAAACATGTTCTTGTATATTTGAGATTTTCCAAGCATGAAAATTTGGTATCTCCCAGCTGCTCCATCTCTAATTTGTGACTGTTAATAATCTAACTTGCTTGGGAATTTTAAAATATTAACTTTTTATTCATGAAAGAACCAAATGCATCTCATCCTTTCCAAATTTTCTATGTCCTATGCTGCTTGCCTGGATTGAAAAAAAAAAAAAAACAAATACTACAAGAAAAAAATTTATTTTGGAATCATTAAATTTCTGACCCAATTTCTACAGAAATTATGGGATCAATAATTTGAGTAAGTGCAACACTAAGGGAATCTCCCAGATTCAATGGGCTGTGTATCTAGCTCATCAATTTACAATTGAATAGAAATTTGCCTAGAACTTCTCTGCTGAAAAGATGATCCCAACCCAGTTTTCAAGGTGGACTCTGATGTTAGATTTTTTTAACTGATTGTTTTTACTGTGATATCCCATCCACTGTTGCATTCTTTCTTTTTTAAAAAAGTTTATTTCATTTATTTTGAGAGAGAGTGAGCATGAGTGGAGTAAAGAGAAAGAGAGTATCTTAAGCAGGCAGATCCTGACTTAGGGCTCGATCTCACAAACCATGAGATAATTACCTGAGCCAAAATTGAGAGCTGGCAGACACCTAACCAACTGAGCCACCCAGGTACTCCCCCGGCCCCCAATCCTTAAATTTTTTAAACCTGAAGGTTTCCCAGTATTCCTGGAGGACTGATTGGCTTGGATGAAGGAGAAGAAAAGTTGATACCTGAAAATTTCAAGAGAGTGTTCAAGAATATGTTACTGTCTCATAGAATGAGAAATGACACCTATGCCCTGTAACTAAATATCCCTTAGACCTACACACTTGTCTCTTTGTAAAATGTCTGTTGGAGTCTGAAAACACACAGGAAAAGGAAGAGAATATACAATGATTTGAGATGTTGGCTTTTTAAAATGAACCCCTAGAATGTCTCCTCCAAGACAGAACAAAATAAACCCAAATTGTCATTTTGATGACATACCCCAAATGACCATTCAAAAGAGCTTTTAGTGCTTCTGTTCAACTACATTCCAAAAGACAGATGCAGACAGCTACTCTTGCCGACAGCCTCAAATCCAAAAGAAATTGAAAGTACCAAATAAAGTCTGCATCATCTATTTTACTATTGTAGACCTGTGACATAAGAATCATCTTAGATTAAATTTGCTAACTGAACACTCTAAGCTAACCTTGTACATATAATACATGTACAGTTCACTTTTGTGAAACAGATGATATATAAAGAGAAGTATATATATATACATATATATATAGTATATATATATGTATATATATATAGAGAGAGAGAGAGAGGACAGAGAGAGAGAGACAGAGACAGAGAGACAGAGACAGAGACACCTGGGTGGCTCAGTCGGTTGAGCATCCAACTTTAGCTTGGGTCATGATCTTGCAGTTCTTAAGTTTAAGCCCTACATCAGGTTTGCTGCTGTCAGCACAGAGCCTGCTTCAGATCCTCTGGCCCCTTCTTTCTCTGCCCCTCACCTACTTATATATTTTCTTTCCTCTCAAAAAATAAATAAAACATTTAAAAAAGGGAAGCATATAAAACATCTATATGGTTTATAGATAAAAACAAAATGAGCACTTAATACCCATCATGTCATTTAATAAAGAAAACATTACCTTAAAAGCCCCCGAAGCCCCATGTGTGACCTTCCCAGATTGGATCCTCTTCTATGGCAGGCAGAATAATGACCCCATAAAGACATCCATGTCCTTAACTTCTGCAGCCTATGGATATGTTACCTTACATGGCAAAATAGACTTTGCAGATGTGATTAAGTTAAGGACCTGGAGATGGGGGGATTTTGGATTCTCCAACTGGGCTCAGTGTCATCACAGGGTCCTTATCAGAGGTAGATAAGAAGACTAGGCATCAGGGTCAGAAAATGGATGTGATAAGGCACCAAAGGTTTTGAGTGATCTAAGAGATGCAGGTGGCCTCTAAAAGTTAGAAGAGGAAGAGGCAGAGCACGTAGATGGCACATTCATCTAAGTGTCCGACAGTTCAGGTCACGATCTCGTGGATTGTGAGTTTCAACCCCCTGTTGAGCTCTGCACTGACAGTGTGGAGCCTGCTTGGGATTCTCTGTCTCTTCCACTCTCTCTATGCCCCTCCCCCACATGTGTGTATGTGTGCACACTCTCTCTCTCTCTCTCTGTCAAATAAATAATCTTAGAAAAGAAGAGGAAAAACCTTCTCCCCTGAAGTTTCCAGAAAGAACACAGGTCTGCCAAAATCTTGATTTTATTCTCTGACTTCTAGAACTATGGGAGAACAAAGTTTTCTTGTTTTAAGTCCCTGTGTTGTTTACTGTAATTTGTTATAGCAGCTATCAAAAACTAATACATCTTCCCTCCCCTGGAAGTAACCACTGTCCTGACTTTTATGATAATCACTCATTTGCTTACCTATTTGTTTGATTTTAAAGCTGTAACACCTCTGCATGCGTCTTTAAGCAATATGCCCATAAACTTGTAAACCTGAGCAGCAAGCACAATCTTAGCTGTGTAAGGACAGGGCATGATTGCTCTAAGCTATATGAGAAGTTCACAGAGAAAATAAACTGAGCAGTAGCTCTGGTTTCATTTCCCAGAGAGTTTACAAAGTCTCCTTCTGGGAAAATCAGCAGGCAAGTTCATGAGTAAGGCTTGAGTAACCTAAGACTGACCAAGCTGGTACACCTGGCATGGCTATAGTACTAAATATCTAAATATGAAGATAAGAATGTCAGTCCCTCTCTGAAAGTTTGTTTTTTTCCTGTAAAATGTCTCACCTATCTTTCTTTGTTTATACTTTGGGTCTTCTGTCCTGTATTAGAGGAGTTTTTTCAGGTGTCTGTTGATTCTTGGCTGTCTGCTTTGTGAAGAGTAGTGGAGACTAAAACCTCAGGAGAATCACACTGATAAGATGACTGGTAGTGTTGCTGAAGAATGATCTAGGTGGGCACTGGTTTAGGATCCCTTAATGTCTGTATCCTAAGAGAACACTGGCCAGATCCCCAAGAGAACATTCTTCCCATTTCCTATCTGAGGGTTAAAGGTCAGGCTGCCAGTATGTTTGGAGCTGAATAGAAGTCTGGCCAGGTGCCTCCTTTCGAAACTCAGCATGTAGGCTATTTTAATTCCCCTGTTTGCATTCATTATGGCGTCCACATTCTTATCCTTGCCACACATTCCCCAATCCACAGACCCTCTTGTTCATAGCAACTACAGGATAAATCTACAAATTCTTGAAAGCCTAGGGGAAAAACAGATGCTCACAATGTTAGAATGAGCATTAAGGATCTAAGTGTTTCTCAGTCAGCTTCTCAATCCTTCTGATGTTAGCCATCCTTCCTTCTTCCTCGATTTGCAGGGGCACCAAGTAGCACTTGAAGAGCTTTTCAAAAATTCTGATAAAATATATCTTTCCTTATTCCAAATTTTGGATTTAACTTTCATGGGTCGGTTAAGTCACTCACCACTGGCGCATCCCCTCACCAGCTTTCAACATTGTGTTAAAACATTGTCCCTCTTCAATTTTCTATGTCTTTGAGGTGTACATCTTATTTTTTAATTGCTTTATTGTAATTTTTAGCGAGAGTTTTGAGAGAAAGGAAAATCAATGGGTCCGTTGAGTCTACCATATATGTATGCATGTATGCAGGGGTGTGTGTGTGTGTGTATGTGTGTGTGTGTGTGATGGAATTTATTGTCGATATTTAAAAATAAGGATATAATTAAAATACTGATAAAAGCCAGATATATGACTTCTCTTGACAAATAGAAAAAACTGCTGAAAAATAGGCTCATGACAATAGTTAGTTGTATCTGGTTGGCAACTACCTTTTTAAAAAGGAGCATATGCTCCTTAGTTAAATACTGTCTCCACCACTTCTTATTGTCTGACACTTCATTTCATTCATTTCTAGTACTTGATTGGCCTCTGTAGCCCCGATAGAGAAAATAAAATATAGCAGCTGATGGCAGAGACAATAACTGTCTTGGTCTTGGTGATAAAAGTGGTCTTGGTGACTCTGAATAAAGCAAATTGTTATATGTCTGGATCAAATATTTGAGGGGCCAGTGGAGATGATTCATTAAAACTTTATGAAATAAAAGCAATCATACTCTCTCTTTCCTCTCACCAGGAGTATCAGGCCTTCTACATAAATCCTACAGATTAAAAGTAAAGTGTAAACAATAATCATAAATGAATTACACAAACCAAGCAATGTTCCCTGACTTTTGTGTCATGCGGCTATCTGAGTGTAATTAATTTTTTAAAAATTTCTCACTTTGCAGTCTTCTAATTTTTACCCCTCATGATACAACTTGCTGCCTTGTATTAAAACACATACGTGTCAGGGTGCCTAGGTGGCTCAGTTGATGGAGCATCTGACTCTTGATTTTGGCTCAGGTCGTGATCCCAAGGTTGTGGGATTGAGCCCCATTTTGGGTTCTGCACTAGGTGAGGAACCTGCTTGGGATTCTCTCTCTCTCTCTCTCTCTCTCTCTGCCCCTTTCCCCACTCATGTGTGCTCTCTCACTCTCTAAAATAAAATTTAAAAAAACAGAGAAACCACATATGTGTCACCTTTCCCCTGGTAAGGCATCAGTTCAGCATGGAAGAGTTTCTGTTTTGTTAGTTGACATGCCCCCAGGACATAGAGCATAGGAAGTGCCAAAATGTTTGTTGAATCAATGAATGCATATGTAATTCCTTTTTTTGTTTTTTTTTAATGAATGTGATTAATACTCTAGACTAGAGTTTCCTAAAATATTTCTTTGGAAGATTAATTCTCTGTAATGTCAATATCTGTATACAAAGAGAATGGTTCTGAAGATCATTACAAATTTGGAAAATGTTTGGTGGGACAAAGCTAAATGGATTTCTTTACTTTTCAAGCCTTCATCAATTTATTCATTTATCAACAATATTTTTATATGTCTACCATTTGCTTTTCACTATGCTATGTGCTTTAATGGTAGACAGTATTTACACTGATACTGCTATTGCAGACCCTAAAATCTAGCAATATGCAAACAGGAGGGAGAATCAATGGACTGTTTCCCTTCTAATTTATTTGAATAATAATTCCCTTTCTGAGGAGCATCTCATGGTACTAGTATTTCAAGGAACACCCTTTGGGAAACCCAGCTCTTGTCATAAAATAACTATTTTAATTCAGAAACTAGTTGGGAATTTTTATGTGCAAATTTTTTCAGGCCTGGTAGTAAATGGGGACTAATAGATTATAAGTAATTCCAGATAGGGTACTCCAAACCCAATCAAACTTTCCCAACTCCATTTAAGAACAAGTGGTGGATAAACAATCTCCCACCTGAGATAGAAATCAAATCCAAGGGGAACTAATGACTTCACTCACCATTCAGCTTTTGAAGCCAGTCTCAGAAGGTGAAAAGCATTGTAATCAATACAGAATATTGCACAATCAGCACCTAGACACTTCATGGTGTCAGACAGGAAGTGGACATTTTTGAAAGTCATAATGATGCTGTTGAAGGTGCTGCTGTGCCTTCCCAGTGAGTGGTGTTTTATGGCAAGACCCATCATGACAGATGTTTTTCACATACCAACCAATTTGAATTGCCCAATCTCAAATACCTCAAACTCACAGAGTATATTTTGGAGAAAAGCCAAATTCTATTAATTAACTTTTATCTCTCTCTTGCTCATTTTCTCTCTCACACACACACTTGCCCTTAAAAAAAAAAAAAGGCAATAAAGTTTCAGTAAACCTCAGGAATCTAATGTTTATTTTAATTAGCAATAAGCTTTTGAACAGGAAAACACACGTAGTATACTGTATTACCATACTGGACTCCATCCCTACAAGATAAATGCTAAAATTGTCATCTCTGATTTTTATTATTCTTATAATTTATTTATAGCTTTTGCAAATCACAGTCTCCATTAGAGGTTAAACTATAGATATAAGGACACTTTAGGGGTTATGGGCTCTATCTGTAGTGGGACATAAAGAGTCCTAATTAAACTGAGTTATATTACTACATTTGTTTTTGATTATGACTCCAAAATATATCAATAAAGCTTCAGAGAGTTCTACTAAGACTTTAATAATTCCTAACAGTGAAGGAGTGAGAGAATGCACAAAGTAAGAAACAACTAGCCCTTGCCCTGGAAGGATTTACATTTTAATGTAAATAAGACAGAACAAACACACTGATGAATAATTAACCATAGTAAGTCACATTTGTAATTTAGCATGGGGGCCTGGGAAGGGAAATACAGAACTGGTTGCTTTGTTTTAATTGCTTATATTTGTATATTCAGTTTTAGAAGTAGAGATGAATCCTTATTTTAAATGGCAACCTTAGAGTTAAGAATTAAAACAACCCAATAGTTATTGCAAGAGTTATGAAGAATAATAGTAATGGCATTAAGAAATAATGAGCATTTACTCAGTGCCTACTGCGTGTCAAAGAGTTATATTCACCTTCCGCTAATGGTCGAAAAGGTAGCAGTTTTTTTGCCACTTTCTTAGTGGGCAAAATAAGACTCTATGGTATTTAGAGAAGTTGCTCAGCATATAATTCAGTATAGAACATGGATTGAAGCTCAGTCTAACCTCAGAGTCTTGGCTCTTTCTACCATGCCTACTCCCTCTTAGGAAGAGGCTGTATTCAAATCTTTGCCTGTCCAGTTTAATGGCACTTTATTGAAACCCCAAGCCCCAGCTACAGGGTTTTGTTTTCTTTTGTTTTATTTTTTTTTTTCTGAGAGAGAGAGAGAATGAGCAGAGGAGGGTCAGAGAGAGAGGGAGACACAGAATCTGAAACAGCCCAGCTACAGAGTTTTATGCTGGGAGAGCAAGGACCATGGCCTGGTTGCTATCTCTAAGTTAGAAACGATATCTGAAAACCATTAACAAGGTGCTAACCCTGGCATGGAGACAAAACCTTCTCTGACATGAAGAGGAATCTTTAGGAAAAAAAAAAAAAAAACTAAACATTTGATTATAGTTAGAAATAACGCCCCATCTGTAAGGAGACTGCTGCCAACCTCTACCCCAGAGCCAGGGTCCAGGTGCCAAGAAGCCAGCGCCTGATCATGACAATGTTATTTTCCTGCATAGCTGTGCAGGCCAGCAGGATCATCCTGTCACGTGAGCAGTCACCAGTGCTGACTTGTCTGAGAATCAGTTGCTGAGGCTGCTAACCAGCCTGGACAGGTTGAGCCAGGGAGGCGTATGCAGAAGCAATGAAAACACACACACACTCACGTGCATGTGCTCCATTGCACACACAAGCACACACAACACACACCACTACCACCAACCCACTCAACCACCTGTAACTTCATTTGCAATTAATAAATTAATTAAAACGTTCTCATGGGAAAATGCCTTAGTGAAACCATGGGTTTACTGTAATGAAACTGAGCATCAAGAGCTATACTATAATAATACTGATCATAGCAGGAAGTGAGGTTATTGGTTGGTCTTTTACTTACAGAGAGGGGAATGATACGTTTAACTGCTCTATTTTCCCCCTCCCTCTTTGCGCTTTTTGGTTGACTAATGTCTGCTAAGGATATGGCCTAAACTTAATTAAAGGAAAGGGAAAGAGAGAGAGTCCAATAGCAAAAGCTGTATTAATTACAGCAGACCCTGTGCTGTGGCTGTTTTCCCCTTACAATTAAAGCTGAAGCCAATGTGCATGGTAAAAGGCATAGGACTGAAGGATTTTTTTAAAAAAGAAAAAGTAATAAGTATTGGAAATGTTAAACAATATACATAATTGTGTCTTTTTTTAACTTAAAAATTATCTGCACAAACCACCACGATGGGGTCGGAGAGTGGAAAGTGGGTATGCATTTCTCTTTGCCTTTCACTGGATTAACTGATAGGTTGTTACATGCATATATGATTGTGTTGATTGTGATATACACAATTATCAGCCAAGAACACAATTTAAGTCCACTTTTTCCTGTCTTCCTGTTGCTATCAGATATAGTTAGTTTATAACTACACCATTTAGTTTATGTATTATTATTTTATTCATTCATAAGTATTCAGGTTCCTCCCTTTTGTCCATAGTGTTTCTCCTCAAGGTGTTACAACTTTAGGCACTGTTTCTCTGCACTGTTGACAGCTTAAGCTGGATCAGTTTTTGTTTGGGGGGGCTGCCCTGCGCTTTGCAGAATGTGTCATAGCCTCCCTGGTTCTCCCCACTAAATGTCAGTAGCTCCTCCCCACCAGTGACATATTCGACAATGCCTCTAGAGGTCAAATGTCCCATGAGGAGGCAGAGTCACCCCTAGTTACAGCTACTTGTCTTAGGGGCTTGGTATCTCTTTATAAATCCCTGAAGGTTCATATCTGTGTTCCTAGCCTACTATTCTAGACAGAAAACCTTGCCTCTATCCATAGGAAAGGAAATGAGCCCTCTAAGCCTGTGCTCCTTCATTTCATGTGTTATTAGTCCCTTACTGAGATGATTGACCACTGTTCCTTACAGTGACTGGGGCACACATTTCAAACCTGTGATACCAGGCTCTGTGTTTAGGAAATCTTAAGCCTCCCATGTCAAGATGACAGTTTGGAGATAGATAATGAAAGAAGTTAAGAGTCCAAAGGCAGGATGGAATAGTAGAAAGACCATAAGACTTAAGCTTCCATTGTAACCTGTCCACTTAGCTAGTGGTAGAGGTAAGCCCCGTAAGTTTTCGTTTTCTGTGGTACAGAATGAGGCAAATATGGCCAATGATGTAGGACTGTTGTGAGTGAGGATTACCAAACACAATGACATGATAGAAAAAAGAGTGCTCAGCCAACACTTTGCCCTCTCCATCTCAATTAATATGAGATTAAACGAAGACCCCGAGTTTTGATGGTTTGAAAATTATGTGGATGCTTTTGAGTTTTGTCACTTAGACATTTTTACCATTTGTAAAATGTGGGATGCACCTTCCTCATGTAGGTTTTCACTGGAGATTCAAGTCCTCTCTCTGGAAAAGGTGAATGCTGGTATCTTGTTGATCAGGGGCAGTGAATCAGAGCTGACCTGACCAGCATTTCTCAATCGGGCAGGTGCCTGGTGGAGCCACGGCGTCAGGAAGCAGTTCTCAAGGCTGTCTGTGGCCTCAGGTCTCCTGACGGTCCCATCTCACTAGAATGAAACCTTCTCGGGATTCAGAGTCTAAGTATTCAGTGCTTTTACTCTGCTGCAAATAGATTGAGCCACAACTGTTTTGTGACCTAACACTTCTCTTCCTCTTACGGAGTCCAAAATGCCTCAAATCAGACTTTGAGACATTATCAACCAAAATATCCTCCATGTATCTCTGAAATATAGTCTCTGAAATCATAAATGACTTTTGTGAAAGTGTTGAAATTATATGAGTGAATAACTGAAAAGTCAGAATCTCACAGCATGAAAAGATACTTATAATGAAGAATAAGAGAACTGTCATCTGGTCTCAAACTAGAATTCTGCCCTCTTACAGAAGCAAAATGAATTCTTTGTTGGAAAATAGGGGATTTGCCCCCTATGATAAGAACCTCTAAATTTAATAGATGCCCCCTGAACATAGTTAACATTTTGTGTTATAGTATTTTTAGATTTAGAAATAGACTCCATGCACTTAATTTCTCCCACACATTTCCCAGTGGTTTCATTCACAGCTTTTACACTTTCTTCCTTACCTTAATGCAACTTATTTTTACTGTAGTCTCTGCACCACAAAATGAAGACGAGCATATAGGAGCTGGAAGTGTAAGAATAAAAAAGTAAACAGTATTTCTCACTAGTTCCTGGGAACAAGGATTTAAATGCTTTGGAGACATTATCTCATTTACACTTGATCCTTGAACAATACAGGTTTAAACTGCACAGGTCCACTTTATACGCAGACTTTTTTTTTTCTCTAAATACAGTACAGCACTGCAAGTATATGTGCTCTTACTTATGATTTTCTTAATAATATTTTTTCTCTAGCTATCTCTGTTGTAAGAACACAGCATATAATACATATGACACAAAACGTGTTAGTTGACTGTTTATGTCATTGCTAAGGCTTCTTGGTCAACAGTAGGCTGTTAGTAGTTAAGTTTTTGGGGAGTCAAAATTGATATGGGGATTTTCCGCAATGCCAAGGATCAGTGCCCCTAGCCTCCTGCATTGTTCAAGGATCAGCTGCAAAAATTTTAATAATAAACTGGGAAGGGAAATATTATTATCCCTATTTTTTAAGGGGAAACTAAGGTTCAAGGAAATAAACTTACATTAAGGAACAGACACTTGAGTGATAGAGCTGGCATTCAAAGTTAAAAGCTATAACCTATACGCTTTCTATTCTACCATATTACCTACTAGATGTGTCTTCAATGCATCCTGTCTCCTTTTCAAGTAGGTCCCCATCAAACTAGAAATTGAGCCACCCATGTGGGGTTTCCAGCTCACCTCCTGGCCTCCTCTCAGTGAACCCTCTCATATTTCTGAGACCAGGCATTCAGAGTCAAGGCTGCTTTCCACGCTCACTTCAAGTTTTATTCTCAATGCAGACAGGACTTAGGAATGCTTTGACCTTTCCCTTTATTTCTCCAGAGAGCTGGGCCACATCTACACTAGAAGCAGCAGCTTACAAGAGTTTACAAAGTTCAGGGCTTTCTGAAGAGCAGGACTGTGTGGACTGTCTTTTCCAAACTCACAGGAAGCCTGGAAGATCCAGGGATCCTCATTATGCAAACGAGGAAGCTGAAGACTAGACAGGAGACCAGAAGATTTAAGTCACTTGCCCAAGGTCCTACAGCAGCGCTGAGAGTCAAATCCAAACTGATCCCCGACGGTTTGTGTGTACCAGGTGGCTATAAACTACCCAGAGAATTGACTCAAGAGGTGCTGACTGGGCTGGGCTGCAGGTGTATTATTTCCTTCACTCCAGTCAGCTCTGGATTTGATTTGCAGTAAGATGGAGTGTTGGGGCCAAGAAAACACCTGAGATCAGCACTCTTGTTGTTTACTCAAGTACATAAGTGCTCAGGGCAGTCTTTTGCTGGAGGCAGGTCTCTTCTGCCCAAATAAGAGAATGGTTACAGGAAAAAAAAAAAAAAAAAGACCTGCCAGTTCTCAAGGAGAGCCCAAACTTTGGCTGTTGCGTCCCTTGATGTTTATGTGAGTTTTGAGCACCAGGTTTTAATTTGACACTATCTTTGGGAAATCTAATTAGCAAGTCATAGGGTTTCCGTCTGCTGATCCTCCCCGATAGCCAAGTGTGTATACCATAAACACAACAAGAAGACAGCAGCAAAGGAGCCTCAGGAGGGTACAGGCAAGTCCTGGGGCAAGTGTGCTGACTCAATCCAGATGAGTCAGAGATGCTAGTAGAGGACGCACAGGCCAGAGTGCCCTTCCGCTCGCGGGTCTGGAGGCCCCAGGCCCAGGAGAACCCATGCAAGAGAGAAAACAATCCATGTTTGGAGATAATTAGTATAACTGAGCTGGATTGTCCTGTTTATTAAAGATCTTGAGGACCTGAGATAGAAGTAAGAGAGTCTTCCATCTGTAGTGATTGTAGACTTAAATTTTCATACTCAGCAGTTAGCTTGTGATTGTTTTGAATATGGCATCAGCATAAAATATATTTCTTTAAATGCATCACTTTAGAATAATATAGCAGGCTTGGAGTCAGATAAGCCTAGGTGTGGAACGTGGTTCCACCACCTTCTAGATATGTAAATAGTTTAACGTCGATGGATCGAAAAGTTTCCTCATCTGAAGAAGTGGGGTTGAAAAGGGTTTCCACACCGAAGGAATCCAAGTGTAAGCACATCGTTTAGCACATAGGGCTCACTGACTGTCGCTGTCATCGTTTACTTAATGGACAATTGAGCCACTGCTAGTCGTAAAACTGGCAGCCGCTGTTTGTTGCATGTCAATTCTATAGCAGACACTGGATACACATTAGTTTTATTTCTCACAAAAATCCTATAAGATGTGGTTGAAGAAGTGGTCAAATTTGTGTCTTCTTTTTACTTTACAGCAGGATCTCTCAGAATATATTAAATTCTAAGGTCCTAAGGGGAAATGCAGGATCTCAAAGGGAATCTCATAAATATACCTGAACAGTTTTATTGAAAAAACTGTAAGTCAAACAAAACAAAACAAAACAAAAACAAAACAAAACAAAAAACAAAACAAAACAATGGACTTACGTTAAATTTCAATCTTAATTTTTTTTAAAGTTTATTTATTTTTGAGAGACAGAGGGAGGCAGAAAGTGAGCAGGAGAAAGGCAGAGAGAGAGGGAGACACAGAATCCGAAGCAGCTCCAGGCTCTGAGCTGTCAGCACAGAGCCCGATGCGGGGCCTGAACCCATCAGCGATGAGATCATGACCTGGGCCGAAGTCGGACGCTTAATCGACTGAGCCAGCCAGGCGCTCCACCTTAAGTTTCAGTCTTTACAAAGCCTCTCCTTTTATGGAATACTCTATTAGTTATTTATGTTAAAATGCAGTTAGTAGTTTGGAAAGACATATTAACTTGGAAGTAAATCAGTCAGTATTTGTTTTAATGCATACAGGATTACTTGAGAGAATAAGGGAGGAAAAGTTAAAAAATATATCCTTGTAAATTAGGTCTTTATGGATCACATTAAAAACTGAGTATGGTATGATGATCACAAACATATACCTACAGTCCAAACTGAACCAAAATATACATATATGATCCAACCGGGGACATGTGGCTTGTGCTTAACTTCCTGTAACAATATTATTCACGACTGCACAAAGGATAGAGTCACAAATACTTAGAAAGAGGTAAAAATCTTTACTTTGCAAAAAAAAGTGATATCTCAAAAAGTTTTTTTAAAGAAAAATCCTGTTATTGAAGATTTTGAAAGAAAATGATTTTATGAAATGAGTGAAAAATGAATTATTTCTGAATTAATCTCATTTAATATAACATGGTGTTATAAATGTTACTACTTAATAACTTAAAAGAAATTATCTTTCGTCATACCTGGGTGGCTCAGTCAGTTAAGCTTCCCGCTTCAGTTCAGGTCATGATCTCGCAATCCGTGAGGAGAGCCTCCTTTGGATTCTTTGTCTCCTTCTTTCTCTGCCCCTCCCCTATTCACTCTCTGTCTCTCTCTCAAAAATAATTAAACATTTAAAAAGGTTTTTTTTTAAAAAAAGAAGTTATCTTTCTCCTTAAAAGTCAAGTTTTTTTCAGTAGACCAAAAAAAAAAAAAAAACCAAACCAAAAAAAACACAACCCTTTCTTTTTAAGACTATTTATTCACCTATTTTGGAAGTTGCATGGTATCAAATAGTATTTGCTGAGAAAGCAAGCTACTGTGCTAACTGTACTTATGAATATAAACCATCAGATACCAGTGCTAACTTCAAGAAACTTACAGAATGGTAGGAAAGATATGGCATATTTTAAAAATAGCTATTATATCTGATAGGAAGTGACAAAGCCAAAGGAGAAGTTATAAGTGAACTATTTTAGGAATTCCCTGAGATTTCAAAAGAAACCACAAGCGTATGAGGTCTAATAGGTTTCTTTCTGTGTGTTTATTTTTTGTCTTTTGTCTGTTTCTTTGGTTGGTTGAGGTTTGAGGTTTAGTGAAGAGAGTAAGTAAGGGTGACTTGAAACGTATCCATGTCATATTGACTATGTCAAATGTCCATTGAAGTGGATTCGGGTTTAAAACGCACAAGTGTAGCCATCCCAAATCCCCAAATCAAGTTATGATGGCCGATTTTATATATGGTATCATTTCAAGGATGTCAAATTCTTCTGACATACCTTCACTGTTCTCAAATAATGTTTAAAAAACTATTATGTAAAAGAAATGTGAATTTCAATATTTAATCTAGGGGATAGAGGTGATTCTGAAAGGATACAATATTGAAGTCAATAAGAAAGTTATTCTACATCTTGGTGCATTCACAAGCATACTCATGTCGTCTCCATGCATCTATTTCATATTTTATCATCAGAAGGAGTAGTGGGCACGTAATGGATTATAGTCCCGGCCTCAGAAGGAGCATCTACTCCTCCACAGCTTTGTAAAGGCCACTGATCCATCTCAACATCCTCAGAAATTTCCACTTAATAATGCTTCTACTTCCTCTTTTGGCCCCTTATGATGATCAACTTTTGTTTCCCTGAGACTGAGTTAGGTGTTATTGTTGTTTGTTTGTTTGTTTAATAAATCTTGTGTGTTCATGTAAAACCTTCGGAAGCATTACAGAATATGCATATGCACAGCCATGTTTAAAGCATATAATCCAAAGAACCACTAGAAAGGGAAGGGGGCAACTGAGTTAGAATTAGGCGCCTAAAGGGGCGCCTAGGGGGCTCAGTTCATTAAGCATCTGACTTCAGCTCAGGTCATGATCTCACAGTTTGTGAGTTCTAGCCCTACATCAGGCTTTGTGCTAACAGCTGGGAGCCTGGAGCCTGCTTCAGATTCTGTGTCTCCCTCTTTCTTTGCCCCTCCCCTGCTTGCACTATGTCTGCCTGTCTGTCTGTCTCTCTCTTAAAAAATTTAAAAAAAAGAATTAAGCTTCTTAAACTTTATAAAAGATCATAAAAACTATCATCTGTGGCTCTAGGTAAGGGAATTGATAATGAAACAATTAAATCTTACTTGGAAAACAACATAGAGGCAATTAGCACCAGTAGGTAAGTGTTTTATACTTTTTACTGTAGTAATGAGGACTCTGCAGAAGGAAAAGAAAATCCAAGGAATACATGAGCTGGTACATAGTTCTAAGTTCCAGTCTATGCAATGCATGAAAAAGTCAGTTTACTACTTAGTATCCAGATCCAAATAACTGGTTTGAATTTTTTCACTACCAGCCTACTAGTTGTCATAACAGAGGCACTGTCTGGACTTCTAAGGGCTATATTCACCTTCTTTGCTCTTCACCTATAACTAACCTCAGATGGAATTTCATTCTTCTCTTGGCTGTGAACGCTCATGATGAATCAGGCTATAATGTATCTGTGATTGTCCTTTTTTTTTTTTTTAAGCATTATAATTTTCATTGGATGCAAAGAGATGTATTTTCTTTCCTCCCAAGCAAATGTATGACATCTGGCCATTTTCCCCCTGTTGAAAAGGCATTCTGCCGTGGCTGGGCCATGACTGCACAGTTGTTAAACAGCAGGGATTATCAGGCAGGACAGTATTAAGTGGTATTTAACAGCAAGACCAAAGTTCTCTGTCAAATGCCTGACTTAGGACGCCTTGACTGTTAGCATCGAAGCTCTGAGACCTTTTGCACGGAACCATTTTTCATTCTGACAACAAACTACTGCGGCTATCCAGGGTTGCTTTGCTGGAGCTGACAGCCAACTATTTCTGTGGCAGAAATATTGCCACAGAGTAGGAGATCGGGGGTAGAGGGGAGACATTTTTATCTCTTTTCACTCCAAGTGCAATGGCATTCCAAGCAGTAGGTGTCCCAAGTCAATGACTAGTTAATCTATTCACTATGATCCCTTGTCTAGTCATAACAATAGGGGGGTGGAGGGCAGGGGAGTGTGGAATATTGGCCTCACAATGTGATTGTCTAAAGTGCACATTACCTTCTCCATCTTTTCCAGGCACATTCTCATTGACGTAGGCTGGGGAGGGTGACCACTGAGACCGTCAATTTAAGTGCCATTCTCTAAAAGGTTTTTTATTGGGGGGGAAGGGGGAGAGGGAGAGGTGTTGGACAGGTCCCTAAAGTTCAAGACCAGCCTTTTTATGACCACAGTAAGACATCAGTTATGGAACTTACGATATGATGGGTGCAAAGGCAGGAAATAAAAGAAAGAACTTAATGAAAGTTTAATCTTCTGGGGAATTTGTGCCCCTCAGAGGCATAAATCGAGTGACCTAAAACTAAATTTCCCTGTCAAAGGCTGGCATCGAGTTCATGCACATTTTACAGCTATTCTAGAAAGGAATATATATTTTTTAAAAGAACTATTTCTATTCTTAAATGAGTACCTGCCATTGCCGTTGGAGGCTGGGAAGTGTTCACAGTAGATTTATTAGAGAGGTTATTGCTTCTCTGTACAGGGTGCATTATAGAAGAGTTATATAAGTGTGGTTCCCTGAACAGTTGTCTGATGCCGATTTTAGCTGCATATGGCCGGAATTTGATTGGCTGAAAAGTTGAAAAAAAATTCTTTGGTAACTGTCACATTGGGCTGCCCGTCTCTGGGGTCTGGGATGCTAAGTCCATATCAAAACTGTGTGTAACACTGGTACGTAGATGACATGTGGCTCACAATCCCTGTTACATATGATGCATAATACAGGCTGGAGGTCATGTGGCCAACCCTAGACCAACTTTCGGGTCTCCAGGAATGAAAAGGGAGGGTTTTGGTCAGAGGACTAAGCAGAGAAAATGCCATGTTGGGCCCAGAGATGTCCCCTAAAAGAGGCTGTGGTTACCATCTCATTTTCCTGGCAGTAGCTGCACTTGATGGGCAAAACTTATGCACCTATAAGTCAGGAAGTCCAGATAGGTTCAGTCTGTATAGCATCATCAAACAAACACATCGGGCTTGATAAGAAAGGGCATTAGGAAACCATGCACTTTGTGGATAGACCTCCTCCAATTGATTAGTCCCCTTGAGTAACGAGTTATGAGAAAACTTTCTTCATGCTCATGCTGTGTCTTGGTTGGCACAGGAAGCATTCTGTCTGTCTTGAATATACAACCTATTTGTAGGAAGGATATTGATAGTCTATGGTAGAGTTGAACACAACTTTTGACATACACAGTAAAAATAAAAATAACATCAACTTATGATTATTGGAAGAGTGGCAGTAATCGTTGCTTTCAGACTGAGTAGAAATGACGAAATCTCCAAAGGAGAGGGCATTCTCTATTCAGGTCTTTTTTCTTCTGTGAGGGGTTAGTTACATTGTGATGAAAGAGAAGGTAAAGGAAACATCTAACAATTTGGAACCCAGTATAAAAGTAATAAAACACACACCACACCAAAAAAAAAAAAAAAAATAGTGTTGCGTCTGTGTAATTACTTATGATTACAAAATAATCTGATTGAGGCTTTTAAGTCTACAAATCAGTTTATCACTAGAAGGAAGAGTGTAGACTCTGGAGTCAGGTCTTTGTTTCACTGTTTATAAGCAACTTTATTAAATTATTAATTATTAGATGAGATCATGCCTTTCAGGGGTATTGGCATCTAGTAACAATTAAATAAATGTCAGTTCTTACCATCATTAGTAGTGATAGCAGAGATACCAACAGTTATTTGCCCGTGAAAATGGAAGGAGTTGCAAACAATAGAAAACAAAATGACAGTAATGAATGTCTACAATTAATTTTGTTTCTACAGCACACTAAATGTTTTCTTAAATTGCAAAACTTCTAGCCTATTGTGAAATTGAGCAAGTGTCTTCAGTTATTTTCATTTGCTAATTTAATTAAACATGATTTCATCTTCCAAGTATTTGAAGGCCTGTGATTTATAGCTTCCAAACTGGATTTTCAGCCTTCCTAACACTTCAGTGCGTATGGAGATATGCACTAAATGCTCATTTTGGCCAGATGTCACATGGTCTAGTACCATAACCAACATTTGATTAAAATCAGTATAGAAGCTAATGATCACTGCCAAAAAATGACTTCTGAGATATGAAGGTACATATGACATTTTATTAAAAAATTCCCATTAATTTCCTATTTTATTATTTAAAATATAATTGTCAAAAATATGTGTGTTATACTTAGGGACAATAATATCTTGGGATTGTCAGTTCCTAGGTCTTTTAAAAATATTTTTACACACATTTCAAATTACAAATACATTCTCATTTTCAAATGATACAATTAAAATGTTGGTAACTTTTTTTGATAACTCAGAATATAATACAAGTCTTTAGTATCATGTTTTCTTGAAAGAACTTTGTTCTTGGGATTTATGACATATAAATATCAAAAATTCTTTCTCTTCAATTACTAAAAGTAGTTGGTAGTCTGTAAATTATTTTCAACATTTTTTTGTTTGCTTACCAATTTAACCACTAAGGATGCAAAACTATACAGAATTGTCTCCTTAAATTATTCTTGTAAACTCTATGATTTTAAAGTTTGAGTAAGTAGTTAAAGCAAAATGTGCCTTGGATACCTTTTTTCTCCAACATTTTCATCCTTTTTCACATTCTTTGTATTCTTAACTGTATCTGGATGAAAAATATTCATCATCAATATTGAATGTGCCTTTTTGTAATTTGTTTTGCTTTCTTCTCTGTTTTTATTGATTTTAGTTTCTCCTTGCATTAAATTTAAGGGGAAAAGTTGACTTTTTCAAGCTTTTTTCTCACAAGATTTCAAGAAATTCCAACTTATAACTTTTCTACAAAGAAGTTTATGGACTAAACTTAGTTAATTCACTATAAGTTAATTGCATATTAAAGGATATTTTGTTAGGAATGCTAACATAAGATAGAATTCCTTTGCCTTGTATTATTATTTAATTTTAATAACATTTGATAACACCATGAGAAAATGTTACTTTGTTACATTTTCTAGTTAATGCTTCTACTTAATATTTGTATTAAATAACAATTTATCATTTGTATTTTTATAGATTATTTTCTCAACAAGTAGAAAGTGTTGATTGCTTTTGGGCATCATATTAATAACTATCACAATCATTAGTTAATATATCACTTTATCATAATAATAATACTTAATATCATCATACTAATACTATAACATACACACACACACACACACACACATATATATATATACTACTAATATCATTATACTTAAGGTGACTAATTGATTTTCCACCTGTAAAATACTTAGACATTTTACTTCAACTTAAATCCAGAATATATTCTCCAGTTTAGTGATTCTCAAATTGGGGCAATTTCCCATCCCTCGCCCCAAAATCCGGCAATGTTTGGGGACATTTATGGTTGTCATTACTGGTGGGGCCTAGGGACTGAATTCTCCAGTTAACCTTACTTATAATAGGACGCTTCATCAGCTAGCCTAGTACTTCTCTATTTTTTTTTAAATTTTTTTAATCTTTATTTACTTTTTTTTAAAATATTTATTTCTAGGAGAGAGAGAGACAGCGTGAGCAGGGGAGGGTCAGAGAGAGAGGGAGTCACAGACTGAAATAGGCTCCAGGCTCTGAGCTGGCAGTCAGCACAGAGCCCGACGCGGGGCTCGAACCCACGAACCGCGAGATCATGACCTAAGCGAAAGTCAGACGCTTAACCGACTAAGCCACCCAGGCGCCCCATAGTACTTCTCAACTGGTGGTGGTAGCTCCTCCCACCCCTATCCCCAGAAATGTTTTCAAATGTGTAAATGACTTTGGTTGTTGAGATAACCAGAGAAGGGGAATATGGTGTAAGGTGGAAAGGGAGCAAGGATATCATGTGTCTTGTAACTTATGACAGAGTCACACATAATGAAATGTGGTCCTCCCCAGAAGAGCAATAATGTGTTAATAGAGAAACTGGTCTAATCAGCAGTCAAGAGGTCTGAGACTGCGAGTTACACATTGCTGGTCCAGTCAGCTGTCAGTCTGTACAGGATGATGCTAGTCTTTTGTTCACATTTGTGGTTAGGGTTCCCTTGTGCTCAGGGACAATGGTTAGAGCAATTCTCCACAGAAGGATCTGTGGATATGTAAGACATCTTAGCACAGTGACAGAGATAGTATTTAAGCCCAGATTTCATGAAGAAAGTTTTCACAAAATTTTTAAGCTCTCACAAAATTTTAGGCACTTGCCATATTAGACATCATATCAAGGTTTTTATATGTTTTCATGTTTGTAATTTACTATACAGAACTATAGTGTCAACAACGCGTTATTTAAACCAGTACTTCAAGGATGCCTAGCTAATAAGTGAATCACTTTATTTTGCAACACAGACTTTAGGAGCTGTTGGTGTGTGAAAGGCACTAATTATGACTGTTCTTTCCCCAGATAGCTTTTAAAAAGCATCAACTGTTTAACCTGTATCAACATTAGGGTAGCTTATGTTACAAATAACTATTCATGGGTGAAATGAATCCTCATTTCTAAGGGTGTAGATCAGTACTGCCTTCGCAGTACTTTGAAGAGGGAATAAGAATCTGCTGAATCTAGTGGGTCCTGTGACCCATCACTTAACTGAGAATTGTCCAACCAGACTAAAGATTAGATGAACCCTGGTACTAAAATATTGTTTCATCTCTCCTGAGAGAATCTTCATGCAAAATAGTTCACATGTGAGGATCTAAATGAAAGAGCTGCCATACCACAGAACTTAGAGCAAATTGGATGGCAATGCAGAAGTCAGCTTGCTAACATTCAAAGGTTTGGATGTCTGGAAGAATTTAGTCTGGTTATTTGCAGTGTAACACACCACTCGATCATGGGGCTGTGGAGGAAGTGGTATGCAAGCCCCACAAGCTCTCATGGAAATCAATAGATTCCTGGACACCTGGGTGGCTCAGTCAGTTGAGTGTCGGACTTAGGCTCAGGTCATGATCTTGCAGTTCTTGAACTCGAGCCCCACATTGAGTTTGTTGCTGTCAGCACAAAGCCCACTTTGGGGCATCTGGGTGGCTCAGTCAGTTGAGCGTCTGACTTTGGCTCAGGTCATGATCTCATGGTTCATGGGTTCGAGCCCCATGTTGGGCTCTTTGCTGACAGCTAGCTCAGAGCCTGGAGCCTGCTTCAGATTCTGTATCTCCCTCTCTCTCTGACCCTCCCCTGCTCATGCCGTCTCTCTCTCTCTCTCTCTCTCTCAGAAATAAATAAAAACATTTAAAAAATTAAAAACAAAAAAACAAAGCCTACTTTGGATCCCCTGTCCCTCTCTCTCTGCCCCTGACCCACTTGTGCTGTCTCTCTCTCACTCTCTCTCTCAAAAATAAACATTAGCAAAAAATCAACTGATTCCTTCCACAAAGACCCTGTCTAAATCGGTTTATATTGATATGAGTTTCTATTGCTTGGTAGAGGCAAACTTTTGGATGGCAGTCTTAATTTCCTATATATTTCATTCATTTGTTAACATTCTTCACAGTGTCTACAAATGTGCCGGGCATTGTGCTTAGTCTTCTCTATCTACTATCTAATCCAATCCTACAAACAATAGACAGAGCTGGACTGCATTTACACTTTGTACAAATGAGGGAACACATTGAAAAAGATGCTGAAAGAGGTAGCTTTAAGTGTAGATTTCATGAATTAAAAAAAAAAATCCCATCATTTATTTCTCAAAAAAATGCTTAAAAACTAATAGAACTCAAAGTCCAACACAATGCCTTATATGTGATTTGCATGTATTAGTTGGTTGATACATGCTTTAATACAACTTACCTTCTAAACTTCTGTACAGAAAGACTTGAGCACCTAGCTGGCTGTCATGAATCAGAACGATTTTGCTGCGTAGGTAATTTTGTGGTTGGAAATCTGCATCATGGGGATAATTCTCAGAATTAGTGGTTTATAAGCTGAAACTTGAGGCACCAGTATCCTAAGAGCACCTAGAGAAGGGTAAAGAGAAGCCATCTGGGTAAGATGTTGTGACCACTGGCCACCTCATTATAGCTTCCACTTGAGTATTTTTCTTCAGCTTCTGAAAAATACCAATGTATAAAAGTACTCTATTTTGGAAAGGAAATTCCCAGCTTTGAAACAAGTTGGAAGGCATTCAGTTAGATGGTTGATAATTTTACTTCTGGTGTAAACAGTTTGGTGCTGAGTAAAAATTAACCGTCATAGGGGCACCCGGGTGGCTCAGATGGGTAAGCATCCTCCCTTTAAAAAAAATTTTTTTAATGTTTTTTATTTATTTCTGAGAGAGAGAGAGAGAGACAGCATGAGCAGGGGAGGGTCAGAGAGAGAGGGAGACACGGAATCTGAAGCAGGCTCCAGGCTCTGAGCTAGCTGTCAGCACAGAGCCCGATGCGGGACTCGAACCCATGAACCGTGAGATCATGACCTGATCCGAACGCTTAACTGACTGAGCCACCCAGGCACCCCTAAGCATACCCCTCTTAATCTCTGCTTCGGTTACGATATCATTCGAGGCCCACGTGGGGCTCTGTGCTGGCCGTACAGAGCCTGCTTGGAATTCCCTCTCCCTCTCTGTCTTCCCCTAACCCACTCATGCTCTTTCTCTCTCAAGATAAATAAATAAACTTAAATTTTTTTTTAAAATTTACTGTCACAAGGAAATTCATCTATTTTGACTGAGTTCAAGATAGAACTATCATAGAACAATAACCGTAATTTATTTCACAGATAAAATTTATTACACACATACACACTTCACATCTTCACTCAAGATGTCTTCAGATCACCTGTTGGAACAAAAATGTATACAAGCTTGACAGGCCTCTGAAGGACAGAGAAAAAAATCATGAAATAAAACTCTCAGGAGCCAAAGGAGAGACTTAAAAGTAGTGCTAGAGATTGGCCAGAATGTCAACTTATTCAGGAAGTGATTAGCACAGATATTATCATTTTCTTGGGGAAAGCTATACATCTGGCCAGCCCAAACTCTATAAATCAACAGTGTAACCGGAGTTGGGAATTCCATTAGAGCTTGATTTCAAGGAGGTTAGCATTTTAAAAAACGTAGCTAAAATACTTATGAAAAACAATCCTCTCTGAAGTGTGTGTGTGCGCACATGGAGTCAAGCATTAAGAAAATGAACACTGCTGCAATCCCTTGACAGCACATGTGGGAGAAAGATCACCCGAGTTGGCTGCTTTTGTTGCTAATGGCGGAGCACTTGGTTTTACCTGCTACAAGACTCTTTGACAGTTCTTTTGAACTAACTTCAACTGTTCCTCCCTCTGTCAGAAAATGTCAGACTTGAAACCTTGCATACCATGCAGGGTGGAGGGAATCCCTAAATTAGAGAAACATGGGTGTTTTTTCCACCTCCCTTCCCCCAGGCAAGGTGCTTTATCCAGGACACAAAAAGACTGACATTTCCTGTCTGCTCCACCCTTGTTGATATGTGTGCCCAAAATCTGCCGAGGTTTTCAGACTTTTAATTTGTTTAACAGGCTGATGCTAAAATTAAAAAAAAAAAAAAAGTATTTGGATATATTCTAAATGGCTAAAATGGAATCTCTCTCTTATTTCCTCTTTCAGAAGAAGCTTAATATATTACAGGAGGCAATTTATAATATAGGCTATTTTTAGTAATTTGTCAGCTATTGAAATGAGTTCCGTTTGGCTTGGTTTGACTCTATAAAAATAAGTTGTAATAGTGTCTGTAGAATCAAAATGAGGCCCTGTTCTCAAAATGCCCTTGGCACATACAGGTTTTTTTCGGGTCCCCAAGTTCTGGATGAAGCCAACAGAAAGTGAAGGATAGCAGGAAGCAGCAAAGAAAGGAGTTTGAACAGGGGGTGGAGAAAGGGAGAGGCATTAAAAATCAATAAGGAATGCGTATAATCGTAGGATTTTCTAAAATATTAAAAATTGTTATTCTGTTGTGAAAATTCTTTGCATTAATGTTTGCTAATTGTCCCTTTGAAAAGATTAATTCTCTAAGCATTTTGCTAAGTCCAGTGTTCATTTTATAAGTGCTATGTGTTGAAATTCAGAGAACTAGAATTATTGCAAATTGAGAAAGCAAGAGGCTGAAATGTGGATTTGGATGGAAGTTATTTTGAATTTCCAGAAAAAATGTTATTTTGGGTTATAGCTGGTTTGTTTCTGTTAATTCATAAATAGCTCCTAAGATTAAGAGTGGTGTTCCATTTTATTGTGATTTCAAAGCTTCAGAACTCCCAGTTGAAAATGAGAGAATTGTAACTCTACAATTTACACTAAATAATTCCAATTCTGTAGCTACTTACGAGGTTGCATTTGACACTTTGATTTCATGTATAGTAGTAATTTGTCAGCTATTGAAATTCATATGTATACTGATATAAAAATGTCAAACAGAATCTTGGGGTATTTATATACACAGATATGAACTGCAGATGAGAAGGATTTCCAGGGGTGTGGGTCGCCTGTAGCACTGGTTTTAATGAGGTGCAGATAGAAGTCTTGAGATTATATTTCATTCTTTTGCATTACTGTTAAGGAAATTTGCTATTATTACCATTTTTATAGTCTCCAAACACCAAATTTTTGAATAAAAATGCAGTGATCACTGCTCATTATTGTATTTAGTTTACCTGAGTACCTCATTTTGCACACTCATATTAAGGGCCCTGTGTAGAATTATAAGGCATGTAAATATGATTTGTCTACAGTTATTAATACCTATCACAGCAACTGAAAACTCTATTGAGCATATAGTTTTTTCTTTCTAAGAAGGAAAAACGCTACACAGGATCTCAGTTAACTTAAATTCACTACTGGTTTGCTTTGACCTCTGGTTTATTGAGAACTATAACTCTATACCCTCCTGTATGCAGCCGAAATATTAGAGTGGCCCAATTTGGTTNGGCTGAAGTCTGGGATGGTGATGCCTCCCATTTTGGTTTTTTTTTTTTTTTTTTTTTTTTTTTTTGCAATGTAACCTAGTAGTTAAGAGTACATGTGCCAAAGCTCAAAAACATTAACTTCAAACTTGGTTCTACATGTTAGAGCTGTGGACTTGCCAAGATCTTTGAGTGAATGGACGTTATTAGAGATTACTATTTTTCATATTATAAGTTATATTGTATAACGTGTATAAGTTAAAAGTTCTATTTTAGTCATGTTTTTATTTTTAAAAGACCCTAAAATAATTAGATACCAAAATCTTAATTTTAGGATGTGTCTATGTGGAAAAAGTGAATAAATGAATATTCACCTAGTTAATTAGATTAATATCCATCATTTTTCCTTAGCTTATGGAACTTGGGAGGAGGTGAGTTATCAGTCAATGAAAACATTTATTCAGCATCCATTACAATCACCACATTCTTTTACATACTATGAGAGTTAAGTATGATAATGAAAGCATAGTAATTGCTTCATTCTGTCAAAAGGAATCACTTAGTGAATATAAGGGAAGCAAACAAGAGTGGCCACAACTTACTCCCAAGATCATTCCTCAAACTGGGTGAAAAGAGGTGCTTTTTAGATTGGAAGCCTTGTGCACCACCACCAGACCTACATTCTTGGTGTCCTAGATTGGTTCAATCCAGAAGTAGAGGCCACTTTCTTAGTTCCAGAATGGATTTTCCAAGCTCTCAGCAGAAGGGAAATCAAGAATAAACTGTGACTAACTAGTTGGACCCGTATGAACACAGCTGCATCATGATCCCCATGATTGTCTGTTTGGGAGAAAGCAGTCGGCATCAGGGCTTTTCCCCAATCATGGTACATCAAAACCCATTCTTAAAACTGTCACTGAGACAGCAGATGCTCTGTAAGGGGCCCGATGATCCGGATATTGGGTATCTGAAGACATGTAAGACCGCTTGTTTCCTGAGCCATGAATATACTCACATTGTGTACACATTAATCTATAAATGGTCAAAATTAGACATGGATTCATCCATACCTCTAGGCAGGTAATACATACCTAGAAAATATATTACTTTCCAACTCCCTTAAGAACTGTTCATCATTGATACTTAGTGAGCACCTTCCTTAAGGAAAACCTCAATGTGTCATGGGGACATTTATAGCTTGGCCAGTGTTTGATTGAAAAAATCTGCTTTTTGTCTGTTTCTTGAGTGATCCAGAATCATTTTCAGATAAGACTATCCATATCCCAGCTATAAACCATCTGCAGCACAGCTAGCTTTTAAAAGTGACATGCAGTCATACTCCACAGCTATTACCAGAGCGTCCTAAACATTTTCTCAACATCTCAGACTTTTTTTTTCCTCTGCTAGGCAGCTGCATGCTTGGAAAGTTCCCAGCATCAGTTGTGCCAGAGTTAAAAATCACCTAACACCCACATAAAGATTTTTTTTTCCTTCTTTATGAATTTGGCTTTAAATCTTTACCTTGATTTAGTGAGAAAATAAAATTGGAGCAATAGTCAATGTCTCATTTGTATATATTTGTATGAATTCTGTAACCTGGAGGATATCTCCAATCCAAGGAAATGTAACCATTAACCCACAGCTAAACAGTTTCCAAAGAAGTCTTTTCAAGGGATAGCTTTTAAATGCCCAAGGAGCTCAATCTAACGGCAGAGATATTTGAAATATACACAAACATACAAGGCTTTTAGATAAACACATTTTCAGGGAGCTTTTGATGAAAGTGATAAGTTACATTCTCTACAACTACACACACTGTATTTTATTACCCTTCAGTAGACACTTTATCAGCTATAAATGTTGGGTGGTTTAGGCTAGGAATCAACCCTGAGGGAACCAGTGGGAGGACTCTGGGACTCACAGTTCTATAGATCAACACAAACCTGAGACTCAATTTTATTTTCATTTATTAAAAAGGTCTGCGGTCCGCTTCTGCAATTTCAAATCCATTAGCTTCCTGCCCCCTTTAAGAAAAAAAAGAAGGTAACTGCAGATTTTATGGACTGATTGCTGATGGCTATGCTACTGCTCTATTGGTTTTGAGTGGAGAGTCCATTATAGATACATTATCCATAAACCATGTTTCCAGTGGAACCTGTAGCTTCCAATGTGACTGGGGAATGAGTGGAGTTGGCTTGGTCAAAGAGAGGCTGGGGAAAGGGTCAGGTCTCTTGGAGGCTAACACAGGGTAGGCACCGGTATAAATTACAGGCGTTCTTCCTACTTCCACATAATTATGTCTCAAATGTGCAGCAGTTGGATTTCGTTAACCAGCCACCAGATGAACTTGGAAATCATATCGACAGTAGATTAGAGTGGGAGTTTTCAACCTTTTTCCCTGCCATGTATGTTCAAACAATATATTTGTCTGTCTTTGAAACTCCCTGCTTCTTGCTGCTCATATTCAGCAGCTGACTATGCCCACATGGTTTTCCCTAGCCTCAGGTGTACTATGGTTAAGCCTTTTTCAACAAAGATGCAACAACATTTTTTTTAATATTTTATTTATTTCTAGGAGAGAGAGAGAGAGAGACAGCGTGAGCAAGGGAGGGTCAGAGAGAGAGGGAGTCACAGACTCTGAAACAGGCTCCAGGCTCTGAACTGGCAGCCAGCACAGAGCCCAACGCAGGGCTCGAACCCACGAACCGCGAGATCATGACCTAAGTGAAAGTTGGACGCTTAACCAACTAAGCCACCCAGGCGCCCCCTCCAACAACATTTTTAATGGCAATAAAACAAATGACGATATGGTTTTCTGTTTCCCTCCGTAAACTTAAATCTTTGATTTCCAAAAAGAAAACAAAAGTTAAGTGCGTCTTCTATGTGATTGTTTCATTTTCCTTACTGCAATAACTTTTCTATCTGTGAAAGGGACAGAAGAATAATTAGAATACAATTGGCATTCATAAAAGACAAGACTTCTTTGACAACAAGTCTTATTGTACTTTGAATTCTAGTACCCTACATACTTGGCACACAGTAAATGACCAGTGAATTTGTCAAACTGAGGTAGTTTTTTTTAAGTGCAATTAATTGCATGACATTAATATAGTCATTCTTAAAATGGAAAGATATTTCTTTCCCATGATTAATGTACAGGCAATGTCACTTAGCCAAAGCCAGTGAAGAATTTAATTCCTTTTTACTCATGACTTTAATTTATGTGGTCTTTTCAGTCCAGTACTGACATATATTCCCCTCTAGAACCTGAAGTTTTTGGATTTGCCAATGTGTTTCCAAGATGTAGAGGGGTCTTATATGCCTCTTCCAAAATATTTGGGTTTTATCTAAATGGTGCCATCAGAAAGCCTACTCTGATTTTTTAAAAATTCTATTTCTTTTTTATTTTTTTTTAATGTTTTTTCATGTTGAGATATAGGCAGGGTGTAAGCAGGGGAGGGGCAGAGAGAGACACACAGAATCTAAAGCAGGTTCCAGACTCTGATAGTCAGCATGGAGCCCCATGTGGGGCTCAAAGTCATGAACCATGAGACCATGACCTGAGCCGAAGTCAGACGCCTAACCAACTGAGCCACCCAGGCGCCCCTACTTTATTTCTTAGAGCCTTTTTTCACAGAAAAATTGAGAGGAAGATATAAAGACTTCTCTATAGTGTCTGCCCCTACATATGAATGGCCTTCCCCATTATCAGCCTCTCAAGAGTGTCCTAAAGTGGTACATCTCTTACATTTGATGAACCTATATCGACACATCATAATCGTCCGAAGTCATAGTTCACCTAAGATTCAATCTTAGTGGTGTACTTTCCATAGGTTTGGGCAAATGTGTCAATAATATGTGTCCATCATTATAGTATCATAGAGTGTTTCACCACACTAAAAATCCTCTGTGCCCTGTCTCTTCCTACCCTGATTTAATGCACATTGCATCCATTTGCCAGTTAATCCTGCCCACCAGTCTGTCATTTCTGACATTTATTTAATAATTTTGCTTTCTTGTAAATACAAATATAGGTTTAAAGTCTTTTCTTCCATTAATTGAGCTTCTTTGACAAATGCTTAACTTTCCTCCCTTCTTTCCTAATCTGTCTATTGCTTTTGAGGTTTTGCGAGGTATATGACAAATTGTATAAGATGTTTAAATCAGACATTGACTTTAAAACTCTGTGGTGCCCGCATTAGAATCATGGTTATCAGCTCGGAGTCACAGCTGTTCATTTGTTTAGAGCTTAAAGGACTTCGAAGATGGAGCCTCGTCTCCCTTTCCCCACCGCATTCCATCCTTGTGGGACCCCTGCCTTGATGGGAGATTTTACTGTTTACGACCCGTCTTCACAGAGCTGTCCATCATCAGCCACCGTTGCCTCACCAGAAGCACGGGGTACCGGGTGGCAGGTCTGCTAACAGAAGTTGTTAACAAAGATCTGCTGACCCTGTGCTCTTTGAAGATGTTTTAAATTCCATCCTTTGATGCCCTTTGCCCTTTGACAGGAAGATCTCAGCCCCTCATCCGAAGCCACTGGGCTGGAATAGACAACCCAATGACAGTGGAATCACTACGTCTTGGCAGGAGATATGCTCTTAACTCACAGTTTTAAAATTTTTAAAAATTCCTAAAAGCTTCGTTCTCTCCACCCACGCCGAGTCCCCAGAATGCACTCTGCTCCCTGCTCCTCTTTCTGACTTGTCTAAAGGAGTTCCAGATACGGCTTGGCTTTTCCATCCAGGGACTGGAACACACTGGGGAGGGTTCAAACAGGTGAGAGTAGCTGCGAGGAGTACTTTTTATTCAGCACCAACAACTATAATGCAGTAAGTAGGATTAAGAAAAATAGTAGAGAATTTTCAAAATGGGAGGCCCCAGAACCATTATTGTCTGTCGTCACGTTAGCCCTCAATAAGACCACAAAACCAGACAGTAAAAACTGGGAGCCTGTGGTTCTCTACTAACCAAGGGAGACGAGAAAACAGAGAGGGAGCGGCTATGTTTTCTTTTTACTTTTTTAGGGAACTCCTCATGAAGTCAGCCTTTCCCTGCTCAGCCCTGGTCTGACCACTGCACAGCGGTTGTTCTGTCTTTTCTAGGTACCGTGTGCTTTGTCACGGACACCATATGCTTACTGTGGTTAAACCTTCTTTGCCAGTCCCCTCCCACCCCTCCTAGAAGAAGAGTCATTTCTGGATGGAGAGAGAGAGAGAGAGAGAGAGACCTTTCTGTTGGCCAGTGCCTATGCTGATCCCATTTAAGCACACACTGTGTGTGACTCTTATGTATAAAGTCTCAGTTTCCAAGACTGTGATTAGCTTCACCCATCCTCATTTATACTTTTATTTTAAGGGAGCACTTCTTGTGAAAATAAAATGGCAAAGAATATTCTCACATTATCACCATCAATGGAAGTAGCTTTTGTACAGACAGAGAATCTGAAGTTTAAAGCAGCAATGCTTCTTACTAGTGGTGGTGTGACTTTAGCTCAGAGCTCAAACCACACTGAGTGAACAGAATCAAAGCCGCTCCAAACAGGCAAAGAATTATAGAGGTGAACACGGCCTTAGACACTCTCTTCCAACCACTTCACTTTATAGATAAAGGAACCGTGATTCAGCGAGGTGTAGTGACTTGCTGATGAATAGCAGCACAGCACACACAGCTCGGTCTTTTGATTCTCATCTGTCAAGAGCTTCTTCTAATACACAACCTCAGTAATTCTCAGCAAACTGTCTTGAAAGGGGATGAGCAACCCTGGATCACTGACATAGACATTACCGATTTTCCCAATAGCAGCAGATTCCCAGTGATGTATTGCTTGACCTAATATAAAAATTAGCTCTGATTGCATGCAGGTCAATCTCACTCAAGTGAGAGATAGCCCAGATGCATGTTCAGTGGTGATGCATGTCCAGAGGTCTGAGAACAGCAGTTTGGAGATGGGGATATCATTATAATCAACCCACGGGGTGGATAATCTCTGTGCTTTTATTTGGAGTATGGTTCTTTCCATTTTTCCATTCCCTCTTCTTGTGGGTTGATTGGTTTTCACTGAGGAAACATGAACAAGTGTTCTTTTTAGAAATGGAAAAAAAAAATCCCACAAAGTGTAGATTAAAATGCAAATGAGGAGCAAATGAGAGAAATAGACCTCGGCACCCTAGCTCAGCCCCCTTTGTGGCTCCCTGGCAGTGCTGCTGCCATCCTCATTGCTTAGCACATAATTAGCCTTGATATTGGAAGCCCACGTTTGTAGATCTCACTTACCACATTTCCTGTATATTACTAAACATTTCAAACCAAGACAGAGAGAAAGCAGGAGAAAGTGATTTCCACTGGCAAAAAAAGGGCTCACATTTCTTCTGTCTTGTAAAACAACAGAGGAACAATAATGGTAAATTACTCATATGGTGACTTCTTTTCTTAAACTTCCCCCCACTCCTTCCTCATCCTATTTTAAATAAAACCTGATGATGCAAAAGACCATTTGCCTTCTGACTATGCAGTCCATCAGCTTGCAATGGAAATGTTTTCTTATTTTTATTTTATTTTTTTAAATGGCTACATATTAAAAATGAGCCAGTCTTTGCCAGCTTTGGATAAAAGGCTATTTATTTTCAACCAATTTGATAGCTGCAGTTTTCAGTAATTGAATTTTCTGTGGTCAGAAAAGCAGTAATCTTAGAAACCAAATAAATATTTTTTAATAAAATGGAACACTGAGAAACCCTATAATAATGTCAAAAATGTAGCCACTTATGGATGGATAAATATTTTAAGAAATTTACATTTCACCCAAAGCTTTATGCAGCTAGCTTCCCTGGAGATTTTGAAGAGCGTAACATTTTGCTTTGGGAACGGAACAATGTGGTGCTCAGATGAAATATACACACCCTACAGAAACCTTGTTGGTTGTTAATGGCTCAAAAGCTGGTAGCTTTATCAATGCCTCTAGCAAACAGTCTACCAGGGTTTCTCTGTCTTGGTGCTGCGGACATTTGGGGCCAGATAATTCTTTGTTGCGAGGGGCTACCCTGTTCATTGTAGGGTGCTTAGCAGCTTCCCTGACCTTTAGCCACTAGTCATTAGCACCCATCCACTCTGTTGTGACAACTAAAAATGTGTCCAGACATTGCCAACTATCTCCTGGTCTGGGGTGCAAAATCAACTGCGGTTGAGACCACTCATCGAGTGAAGGGCTCAAGGAAATTTGACACATGTTTTGGTGAATCTCATGTGTGTGGAATGTTGGTTCCTTCCACTAGTTTATCATTTAATGACTTGTATTACTCTGTGTGTGAACAAAGGTCCTTCACAAGATCTTTGGAGACCTATGCAGTAGAAAGCATTTAAACAGATGATAAGCATGAGTTGAGAGAGGAAGTATAGTTCAGAGAGTTTTATGTTTTGATGTAATATTACTTTTCTTGGAAACATTCATGTTCTTATCTTGGCTCCACCATCACCTCCGTGACAGACTTTAGGCAATTATTGACTTTAGACAATTACCTTTATTGTGTTTCTGTTTTTTTCCACCATAATATAGAGATGATATAATAGATATGTTCAGATTTCTCACTAGCTATATTATATTGGATTGAATGACAGATTCAATGTTTATATATAAACTGAATTATTTTTTAGAATTTTTGTTTCAGAATTAGAAAACTTAGAATATTTTGGCATCAATTTTTTTAAATGTTTTTTTATTTAATTTGAGAGAGAATCAGAGAACATGAGTGGGGAAGGGGCAGAGTGAGAGGGAGAAAGAATCCCAAGCAGGCTCCGTGCTGTCAATGCAGAGCCCGATGCAAGGCTTGATCTCACATCGTGTGAGCTCATGACCTGAGCTGAAATCAAGAGTCAAACGCTTAACCAACTGAACCACCCATCAAATTATTTATCTCCCAGTTTCTACTATGGATTTATCCTAAATCACTAAAAGTAGATTTTGTGCCATCCGTCCTTTTAAAAATTGGACCGGAGGAAGAAAAGCAGATCATTATTAAGTTGAAATTGGAATGGAAGGTCAAAGAGAAGTTGGTGGCACACAATGTTTTTCTCCTATCTGCTAAATAAGAATGGGCAGAATGTAGTAAGTGCTGGGATAATACTCTATATTCATTGGGTTCCGTGTTGTGACTGAAATTTCACATGAACAGAAGTCAAAGACAAAGATATTAAATTATTATCCTTGGTTCATGAAGAAAGCAAAACATTCCTCCAGAAATACATCACAAGACTAAGAGGCACCATAAAAACCACTAGATAGACCCCTTTCTGGTGATGTGAAGGCGGGCCATAGCAAATCTCAACTGCTTTCTGAGGCAGTAGGAATGATGCTAATAAGATAACATCAGGATTAAACAAATAAAAAAAGCCTAGCACAAGCCAGTGTGTGGATTATATTTCAGTTACCAATATTACCAATTATATTTCACTGTGTTCTTGTCCATCACTACGCATTTGGCTAGATCTGTAAGCCAACAGTGGCAGTGGCTCACCTTGGTGAGTGTGTTTTTAATCTTTAATGGAATATAACATGCAGTATTAATTTTAAATTCAATGAATACATAAGCATGGCATAGACTTAATTCCAAGGTCACAATTTTAAATGTATAGACTTTCCCCTAACCGTTGCTTCCTTGGTGTTTTTGGAACTTTCCTGGGGGCAGTGGGCACAGTTTCGAAATAATTCCTAACGTATACATTTGTTGAGAGGAAGGGGAAGGAACAGTCACATTTTGATGAGTGAATCCAGATCCGTCTGTTGGCCTGGAAATTCTTTTTTTTTTTTTATCCTTCTACATATGCATTTATTTCCCCTGATTTGATCCATTATTCAGTTAGATTAGTCCCGGTTTAATAATAACGGCCTCCCTCTAGCCTATCCCTTTAATGTTAGTGAAAACGAAAACCCAGGTGGTTTTCAACATGACACTAGGTGGAAATCAGTTATGAAATTACCTGTTTATTAATGATGTGTCAGGAGACTGACATGCTAACGGCGGGCACCGGCTGGAGTCGTGCTAATGTAGAAATAACAAGACCATATTATGTGCAATATGTATTCTATAGAACTATAACTTTCATTCCCTGGGGACACCATTGAAATCCAGATGTTTTATCTCAAGATTTTAATCCCAGAGAGTGAAGATTTTAAAGTGAAATCAAGCACCCTCGCAGTCACTGTTTGGCCAAGCTTCCTCGCTGGGGGACCCATGTGAGCAAACATTTAATACCAGATGTGCAAAGGATTAGTGTCGTATCAGTTAATTAGCCATACAGGGAAAAAAGTCATTTTGCAGTTGCAAAAGTGGATTTAAAGCATAACTTTAAAATGCACGTTGAAAACTGGTCTATTGATTAGCGTCGATGACATTTTCAAGGTTTGGTAGCTATGGAGCAAAATAAGAGCTGATCTCAATTGGGGAGAAGCAAGTAATTTTATTTAAAATAAGGAATTTTTACAGGAAGGTTTTACATTTTTATCATGAAGAGATCTGGCCACAACACTATAAATAATATACTGGATAGACTCATACGGGCTACTTTTTTTTTTTTTTAAGCAGCCAAAAATATGCCATAAAGTTGATATTAGTACCAGGTAAAATAAACCAATGGTCCTCACTACTTGGGTGGGGAGAAGATTTTCTTTTTCTTTTTCCCTTAGAGTGCTTTAGAAAGTAGCTCACGTAGCAGATGGAGTGGAAAAAGAACAATGATCTGAAGAGTCTGTATTACCCACTACGTATCAAGCAAGTGAATAATTTTTACAAAAATATACCCTTGAACACGGTATATCTCAGTAGCTACATTTGTACCTTCGAGCGTATTGTACTACATTTTCCTAACACCCTGTTTTAATACAAGTACGTTATCTCCCAGTCATCTCCCATCCTAGAGGCCAGTCCAAGTGGAGTATATGGAACAGCCAGCAACTTTGGGTCTGAATGTGGAAAGTAACCTGAAGCCACAAATATCTTTAAGTCAAATAACTTCTGGACGCTAAGTATCCGTCCTCTAAATACAAAATGGCAAGAGAATTAAGAACACATCAGTGTGCTTTTACAAAAGAGAGGAAAAATATTACCTTCTTGACTCCTTTGGACTTCAAATTGCATTTTGGCAATTTCCCTGCACTTAAGAAACCTTTCCCATTGCATAAAATAGTGGCGCTGAATGCTTAACTGGTGGGAGGGTCTGACGGGGTGGAAGACGTTTGGCTAGGGTAGATAATCTGTCTGTGTAATTAGTGAAGCACATTAGCTTTTGTGCAAGGAAAATCAGGCAGTGGAATCACCCATTGCTGATTCCCTGGAATTTAATTTCTAAAGAGGTAATGAGGTGTTGAAGGAAGCTTCAGATTTCATTACTGGTATCACCTTTTCTGTCTTTCCTATCTCTTTATGTGCTTTTTATATCCTACTTCTGCACTTTCCTGAGATTCTTTTCTTTTTTTTTTTTTTTAACCTCTCCATCCTTATCATATTATACTATTTAGCTATTTCCCCCTCTAGATGGCTCTTTGGATCTTGATTTCTTATGGTTCTACCTTTGAGCCAAGTTCCAGGCCCTTAAATCAATATTGAATATGTATTAAACATTGAACAGTCTACAATTGCTTATCATTTGCATTTTCTTATTTGATGTCTACAGCAACCTCTGGAGGAAAGCATAATGAATATCAATAACCCCTACTTTACAGAAAGTCAAATAATGAAACTTGCTGAATACCACACGTAAATAGGAAGAACAGGAGGATTGGAACTAAAACCCTTGAATTCAGACCTTGCGCTCTTTCCACTGTACTAAGTTGATACACTGCTTAGTGAGCAAGGAAACACAATACCTCAGCTACCAGAGACAGTAGGAAATGTCAACCAGTTAGGTGCCGCAATGAAAACAAAACCGTAATCTTGGAATTTAAAAGCCTAGTTTTTTAAAAGAAAGAGCACCTCTTTGTAAACAAATGTTTTGATTATTAAAGCCAGCTTCTCATCTCAAAAATACTTTTTCAATTTAGGCCCAATTTAATGAGAACCCCGGGATTGATAAGCCCTCAAAAAATAAAAAAATAAAAAAAATCAAGTTTCAAAGGAGCAGTAGGGATTTGGAATATTCGTTGGAGCCTAAGGGATGTATAAAATCTACATGGTTATTTACATAAATTTCTTATAATTTCTATCACAAATATACTCTTGCTGTTTTCCCAAATCTTTATTTAATAATGATTATAATAAAATTAAGTTTATCTTCACTGCCTTGCTCTTTGGTGCCAAGCAGCCAAAGTCAGCAATCCCCCCCCTTTTTTTTTCCTTTTCAATAAAAGTCCCAGAATAGAAATAACATATGACTGTGTGAGCTTATATTCAGGGTGGTTCAAAAGCACAAAGTCCCAAGTGAAAATAAAACATGGATAATTATGAGCAGACTTGAGTTACTCTTTTAGTTAGGCATCTTTTGGTGTCCCCTAATTTACAGGTATTTGAAATCCCATAAGAGCTAGAGATTATCCCAGGGTACTATCTTCTTTCATAGTTAGTTTCAAGGAGAGATTTTTTTTTTTCCTCCTAGAAATGCCAGATTTAGAAATTCAAAGGCTAGAAGAGCTTAGAGGAGTACTTTTTTCCAGAGTGTTTTGTGACAGTTTCATACTTGGCGATCAGTGTGAGGAGGACCCTAGGCAAAACACAATAAAATGAGGGAATTCAGCATCCAGTGTCTTCTAATGAAATAAAACTAACTGGATATAGTACCTGCCATTATTAGCTAAAGAATTTGCTGTATTCGTGGAATGTATGTTCACTTGTATTTTCTCTATCACAGATGCCTGGATAGAACATGATTCAATTACCCTGATAAAAATAAAAACAAAACTGAAAACAACAGCAAAAAAAGTTCCTCATTTGTCTACTCTATCCTCCCCAATGCAATCCATCTCCAAATTCTTTTGAATTCTCCATATT
>NW_027527930.1:647576-648124 GCF_008692635.1 Crocuta crocuta | reverse complement strand
TTCTCCATATTAAAAAAAAAATATATATATATATATATATATATTGCAGTGTATGTGTGTATGTGTGTACACATAGGCAAACTCCTGGCCTCTTCCTCTTGGATTTGAGCTCTACTCCATGTACACACTGTGTTCTCACCAGTGAGAAATAGATTTCAACCCCACTTCTGATCCTGTCACTGAATCTTAGAGGATGGGATTCATTAATTAGCTTAGACAAATCAGGGCCTATCACTGAAATGAGACCAAGACTAAGTCCATCTAAATCAGATGAACTAAGTGTTCAAGGGTGTAATGGGAGTGTTTTCCTCAAGAAAAAGCAGGATGAGGTAAGTGGATGCTGAACTTGAACAGTAACCTGTCTACTCTTATCATTTGCCCTAGTCTATTTTGCATTATCACTGGTGGTTTATGTTCTTTCCTCTCCCTTGAAACCATAAGCTTCCTCTGCTTAGGATCCAGCCTATTCATATTTAGATTCTATAACAGCTATCCCAGAAACTTGAGCATTTTCTTAAAGTATTTGTCTGGTTGAATCATAAATGCTG
>NW_027527930.1:591712-647435 GCF_008692635.1 Crocuta crocuta | reverse complement strand
AAAAGGGGGGGGGGGGGGGGGGATGCAGGGGTGTGGATGGAGCAAGCACGTGGGCCCTAGCTCACCTGGGCTTCTGTACAAAGTACCTGTGTGTCTTGGCTTCTTGACTTTAGTTTGTGAAGGATTACCTTCCTTTGTTTTTCCAGTGTGATTCTTGGTATGTCTTTCCACCTTGAATTTCTCAGAACCAAGACTGCCTGACTGAGGAACTTTGAAGCATGCCTACATCAGCAAAAGTCACGTTGAGGCAGCAGCTTCCTGCTGAGTAAGGTGGGGAGAAATGAGAGAGTATGAGTCCCTGCCAACCAGCCCTTCGAGGTGCAGGGAAGACAGTGTTGACACCATGACAGCCTATCAAAAATATCCAGAGTCCAACCAGAAACTATTTGATTTGGGTCCGGAAGACTCAAACACAGCTGGTTGGGATTTCCTTGTCGGTGTTTTATCCATCCCCGTTGCTATTGGAAACAGTTTGCAATTCATTTGAGGATTCTTTACATATGCCCTGAAGTATATGCGGCATTTAATTGAAAAACCACCAAATAAAGACTTCCGGGCCATGTAAAGGGGCCGCCTTTGGTGCCAACACTGAAGTATATGCCTCCGTGGCTTTGCCACAAGTGGATTTGCATACACAGACATGTCCATTATTTAAACAGTTATCTTTGCCACAATTTCAGAAGATGTCCTTTGGGCCTCTGCTGGCCCCACTTGGAGTTGTAGGGGCAGACAGCTGCTGCTCCAACGTTGTCTCCAATAAGGTACCAGTTTAAGAGACAAACTCACTTCTTTCTTTTTTTTTTCCCCCTCTGTGCTGTCAGCACAGAGCCTGATGTGGGGCTCGAACCCATGAACCGTGAGATCATGACCTGAGCTAAAGTCGGAGGCTTAACCGACTGAGCCACCCATGCTCCCCCAAACTCACTTCTAATATCAGGAAGAGCAGGAGTTGAGGGCAGAAGAGTCTGTTTTCCTGTTTAAAAGAAATAACTGAAGAATGAAAGGAAGAATGGAAAGAAGGAGAAAGGTGGGAGAGAGGACGGAAGCAAGAAAATGTCTTTGATTTCCGAAAAATTTGTTCACATTTATCAAGTCACATGATGGGAAGAGGAGTCCCAAAATGTATTTAAAAGGTGATTTCAATGTTTAACTCTTTATTTCAACACTTGTATTAGAATCCTCCCCAACCCCCCTTCCATTTCCACTTCCACAAAAATTTTTAAGAAGAAAAAGAAAAAAAAAAATCTTCCTTTCAAAAGCAGATGTCTTCACCACTACCGGATGGATGATCCCAAAGGAAACTCTTGACTGTGTTGGTCTGTAGGAACACTTCTGTAAGCTGGGACAGATTATAAATAGAGGTAGTGAATACATGTGGGATGACAAAGGACAGTCCCCTGTCTCTCTCCAAATGCAGGGCTTGTTTTTATGGACAAAAACTGTCTGTATTATGCTAAGTGGGGGGGGGGGGGGGGGGGAGGGGGGGAAGAGGCTGGAAAAAACTAGCAAAGGGGAAAAAAATTGGAGAGCCAGCCTGGCACCAAAAATATAATTTAGTGTGCAGGTATTTGATTTGATAGAAAACCTGCATTGATTTTTAAAAAAATAGGTTCTTGACAAGGTCGTAATTCATTGAGAGGGGCCAAGCCCGCAGCTTAAGTTTGACATCCCCCTCCAACCTAATCCATAACTGGTTTTAGGTGATTCCCTGTGAGGGTAGCGTGTTGCAGCTGGCAAAAAAATAAACACTCCTGAGCCCTGTGCTAACAGAATTTTTTTTTTCTTTTTTTTCCCCCTTCCTTTCTTTTTTCTTTTCTTTCTTTCTTTTTCTTTTTTTTCTTTTTTCTTCTTTTTTCTTTTTTTTGATTTATGCCATGAGCTAAGGAAAACAGTTACATATTTGTGCGTCCCAGTTTTGTTTGGCCTTTGCAAGCCTGCAGGATAGGTGTCCTGCTGAGGGAGAGGGACCCTGCAGAAGCTAGGAGGCAGGAGCAGAGCTGGCTGCTGGAAAAGGCGTGGAGCAGGGAGGTGGGAGAAGCTGGGGGCAGGGACAGGCAGGAGGCGGGTATGGAGGGAGGGATGCAGGAGCTCCAACTCTTCATTCTCCAAGGCCTCTCCTCCAGCAGGATCCCCTCCCTTTGCTTTCCCCGTCAAAGCCATTCAAATCTCAGCTCAAAAGGCAGATTCCTTCAGAGTTGAAGACTTGGGAAGGATTAGCTGTCCTTGGTTTCCCAAGCAGCATCAACAGTTTTGTAGAGTCTGATAAACAAACACACACAAACACACTGACAAACAAATCAATAAATACAACTGACCCTTGAGGAGAGCTTCCTTAGTTACTTTTCTTGGGAAGTGCCTCACTAGCCCCAAAATCTTTCAGGTGAACTGTGCCAAGAAAAGGTGATGCCTTGCTGTCTTCTGGCCGACACATGGCATGCTTGGTTCTCATTTTGCAGAGAATGAGCTTGTAGGGAGTTTAGAAGCTCAGCAGTGATGTTATGTTGCTCAAGGTCACCCAACTCCTCGGTGATGGGCTTGGATCTGGTTGTCTAATCCAGTGGGCTTTATACTCTATCCCATGCCTAGCCCTCGTTTAAAAAATTAAATGCAATTAATTAAATGCAGTGAGGCACCTTGGATTAGATCCCGAGACAGCAAGATAACATGAGTGGAAGAACTGGTGAAATCCAAATAAAGACTTAAGATTAATTAATAGTAAGGTACAGATGTTAGTTTCTTGGTTTGGACAAATTTCATAGTAAGGAATCTGGGTAAAATCACTTGGCACTGTATTTTCAGCTTTTCCATAAATCTAAAATTACTCCAGCATAAAACCTACCTGTCTGAAAGAAACAATTCCAGAAAAACAAAAGGCATTCTGCTACTTCAATCCAAGTTTGTAAGTAGAATGCTTCCCCAAAATGGACCCCACTCAGGTCACTCACGCAACATGCTACTTACTCCCAGGTATAAACTGGAAGGTAAAAATGGGGATTTTGACTGTGCTACAGAGATTTTTCAGTGGGCTGATGGGTAGATGTGCTGCTTGCTTTATCAGCTTTGCCAAGGTCATCTTTAGAGAAGAAAATTTACATTACAACTAAGTTCACATTTACAGATGAGGAAGTTAAGGACTTGCATGCATCTCTTTATTTCTTGCAGACAGAGAGGATTAGCAGTTATTAGCCTTGAGCGAATCCTATCTTAAACCACCCCAGTGTATTTGGAAAAACATAAATAAGATATTTCCCCATGAGCGGGCAGCCCAGCTTTGAGAGTCGGTCATAGTCATGGCTTACCACCCAGGCACTTGCCAGACCTCTATTACTTACATTATTACATCACCCTGCTTTGTGTATGTACTTGTCACATGGCATAAATATACCCTCTCTAGCCCACTTCTTTAATCTGGTCTATCCACAGTATATATCACTAAAAAAAAAAAAAAATGACTTCACAGATGACAAATTATTCCATAATAATGTGCAGAATTATCTGAGTCACATTCAGTCTCCATGACAATATGAAAATATAAATGTCTGGTGCACAGAAACAAACAAACAAAAAGTGTGTCGCGGTGGTATAAAAAAATTAATTCAATACTTAAACCAGCTTTTTTTTTTTACCACTTTGTTATCATAAGTGCATGATAAAACCATTCTGCCTTTTAAAATACACACACAGACAGAGAAATGGATAGTTTTTTCCATCCTATTTGTCTCCTTTTCAGACACAACCACTGAGTCACCAGTCGCTGGACAGGGAGCAGCAGCAGCGGCAGCAGCAAAGCGAACTTGAGTATAATAAAATTCTAGTATAACAGTGTGTTGAATGTTTACTTTGGCTCTGCTGCCCTCTCAAATCCCCCTTTTCAACTAATATTTTAAAATGTGGAAAGACATTAAAATGGAGATAAATTCAAGGTTCTCTCTGAAAGTGAGTATCTCTTATGCTGAGAATTCTGGGTTTTGCCCTCTCTGCTGCATTCAAATTCCCTTCATTCTGATAATTATTGTGACATGAAAACTCAAGTCACTGCCTGCCTTTTGGCAACTAGCAATTTTACTCTGAAGTAAAGGAGAAAATGGGGTCACATAAGTTTTTACAACTACTCCTGTTTCATCACTGACATTTATAAGTGGTCCTAAGGAAAAAAAATGGAATTAATTGGAGTTTATCATTGGGACTTCATAGGAGTGGAATAATGAAGAGTCTGGAGTCAAGCAATGATGGGAATGAAGTCCCAGACTGCTTGTTACTACTTGTATTACTGGAGCAAATCGCCTGCCCTTCCTCATTCTTAGTTTCTTGATATGTAAAAAGGGGATAGTAGGGTCTCTAATTCAGTAGTAGAAACGAATTAGATAATGCATAAAAGCACCCAGCTTAGAGGCCAATAAAGACATGTGCGCAAGTGAGTTCATCACGATGGTTAATATCATGATTAATGACTCTTTATTTTTTTAAAAGCCATACAGACTCCGTGCCAGCTGAGGTTCTGGTCAGTAGATAATAATATCAAGTGCCTACTCTCAAAGAATTTATATTCTAGAGGTGGAGATGGACAAACAAATAAGTGTATAGTTTTCCAGGTTGTAGGCACGATAAAGAAAAATAAGCAAGGGCCAGGGACTCCAGGATTAAGTGTGCTAATTTAGGTGGGGTGGCCAGGGAAGACCTCTCCGAGGAGGTGACAGTTAAGTAGAAACCTGACTGGAGAGAAGGCCATTGAGCAAGGTGGACTCGAGTGGATTATTCCCAGCATAGGGAACAGCGAATATCAAAGCCCTCTGGGGAGCACCGTTGGCATGTTTGTGGAATATCAAAGCATGCCCTCTCCCCCCACACCCCTCCACACCTGGGGCTGGGAAAGCAGAAAGAGATAAAGTCAAAGAGGGAGACGCAAGCAGATCTGGTAGGTCTAGCAAAGACTTTGACCATATTGTGAGTTGGATGGAAAAAAGTCATCTGAGGGTTTGAGCATTGCAGTGATATATCTTGTTGCATTTTAAAAGTTTAAATCTGTGCAGAGAATAGATGAGTCGGGAGAAAGTGGGAGAAGAATTTTCGACATTAGTCCAAGAGACATGATCTTGACTCCGTCTAGGGGTGGTTGAAGGAATTGGTGAGAAGTGATGTTTTTTTTCATGTAGAAACAACAGATTTTGTTGGTGAATAAATGCTTAGGCTTCTGCCTGTCTGCATTATTTTTATTCCCATGTCCAACTGCAGTCAATGAATATTTTTAGATGACTCAAGGTAATCTTATNTGTAATCCTCCGCCCCCCCCCCACCTGACAGTAAAAATCACAGGATATGTCCCTTATAGAGTGTGGGCCCTATGAATAGAGAGTAGAAGATGTTACTGATCAGTGAATGCCAAGTTTGGGTGCCTCCTTTGCATTTTAGTAATACAGTGGCCTTGGTGAATTAGATAAGGATAATAATAGGCACCTTCTAAATAAACAGCACTTAGTCTTCACTTGGCACTCTTCTACATCTTTTTTCTTGTATTAACTTTTATTAGATTTTATTTTAACTCTCACAACATGATGAGGTAGGCATTAAATAATGATCCCCATATTACAGATATAGAAACTGAGGTACAGGGAAGTTACATGACAGGCCCAGTATCTCACAGTTAAAAAGCTGAAGAGCTGTGATTTGTATGTGGCTATCTCTAGCCTTCACAGTCTTAGTAATTTCCTTTACTGCCCCTCACCCCACATAGCCTCCTTCAAAGAGTATAATAAACACTCATGCACACAAATAAAAAATTGCATAGTATGCTAAATACTATGAAGGGAAGAGTGTGGAGGCAGAGGAAGTGCAAGGGCATGGTAGAGCATGAAGAACATACATAACCAGACCAGATAGTGCCGCTCACTCCAGGGAGCTGACATTTAAACTCAGATCTGATAGATCAAGAGATCCCATCTACTCCCAGAGTGGAGGAATGAATGCATATGGCAGGCATTGAGTCCTAAAGAACGTGTGGCGTGTTTAGAAAACCAGAAAGACAACAGTGTGGCTGGGCAGAGTGAGCCGTGGGGGACTTGCAGGTAAAGAGTAAAAAACTAAGTAGCTAGATGAGGCAAGATGCTGTGTATGGGATCATAGACATCTTTACTGTCCAGAGTGGGACACTTTCAAGACCTAGGGAACAAGGAAGCGTACCCACTTTATTGAACTGTAATGGAAAGTCGTGACTGGATTTTCTATTACTTTCAAGAAGTTATCCTATATATTCCCAATAGAAATTCATGTATGCGTATACCAAAAGATGTGTATCAGAGTGTACACACAAGCACTATTTGTAATAATCCCAATCTAAAGGCTTCCAAAATGCTTTTGAAGAGTAGAATGGTTGAGTCCTTTCTGGCGCATTCATGCAATGGAATACTACACAGCAGTGAGAGTGAACAAATGATACCTGTCGTAATATGGATACATCTCAGAACTACAATCTGCAAGCAAAAAATTCAGTCACAAAAGATACTCTATGTATAATACCATGTTTACAAAGTGTAAGTGCACAAAAAATCTTCCATGATAATTCAGGTCAGGAAAATGAGTATTTTTAGGGAAGGTCATAACTGGAGTCCCATTATAACATTTTTTTATTTTTAAATGCTTATTTATTTTTGAGAAAGAGAGAGGGAGAGGCAGAGAGAGCGGGGGACAGAGAAGCTGAAGCAAGCTCCGTGCTGAGTGCATGAGAGCCCGATGTGGGGCTCAAACTCACTAACTTTTGATCTGGGTGTTAGTTACATGGGAGTGTTTACTTTGTGAAAATTCTGAGTTGTTCACTTAGGATACATGCTCTGTTTTCTATTATACTTAAAATAGGCAAGCTATGCTTCCTACTGTGTAGAGGATAAGGTGAAAGAGATCAAGAGTAGAAGTTGTCCCGTGCTTTACTAATTTATTGTGACTTCTTTCCAAGATGTATACTTGATATATAGTAAAACCTTGTTTTGTAAACATAATTAGTTCTGGAAACATGCTTGTAATCCAAAGCGCTTGTATATCAAGGCAAATTTCCCCATAATAAATAATGGAAACTCAAATGATTTGTTCCACAACCCAAAAATATTCACATAAAAATACAGTACTGTAATATAATACAAAATATTAAGGAAATACAAAAAATAAACAAAAATAAGTTGACCTGCACTTACCTTTGAAAACCTTCATGGCTGGTGTGAGGTAGACCAGAGAGAAGAGGGTTATTGTGTGCAGGACGACTTTCACTATTGCTGACAGAATCACTGCTATCTATTGGCTCAGTGGAATCTTTTTCTTTTTGTGCAACTTTAACAAGGAACCTATCCAATAACCTAGAATGAAGCAAAGCATTTCTAAGCTTACTCTTGTCTGGAAAAGCAAAGGACTGTCCATAGGTGTTTTGAAGTGACAAAAATACATTAGTGCCAGCTGTGGCCATCTTCCATCATTCTGAAAAATCACTGACTTCTTCCAAACACCGAGGCCTGACCAAACATTTGAGCATGGGAGATGATCATCCATAATCCCCCAGAGAGAGAGAGAGAGAGAAGAACCATTGGCTCATTTGTGATCATGTGATGTTTGGCATCACGTACTAATATTACAACACAATGATCCTTTATCAAGTTAAATTTATTGGAAACGTATGCTAGTCTTAGGTCACCTGGTTGGGTCAGTCAGTTAAGCATTCGACTTAGGCTCAGGTCATGATCTCACAATCTGTGCATTCAAGCCCCATGTGGGGCTCTGTGCTGATAGCTCAGAGCCAGGAGTTTGCTTCAGATTCTGTTTCTCCCTCTCTCTCTGCCCCTCCCCTGCTCATGCTCTCTTTTTTTCTATCTCTTAAAACATAAACATTAAAAAAAAATTTTTAAGAAAGAAAGAAATGTTTGCCTGTCTTACAGAACACTCACAGAACAAGTTACACCCAATCCAGGGTTTTACTGTATAAGACACATTGTTGTGCTGTGGCCTGGTGTTACAACCTTGGGCGCTCTTGATCTTTGTTCTGGATAATTCTTTGTTTGCAGTAGTGATTGGGGAGGGGGGTTGTCCTGGCATGGTAGGGTGTTTTGTAGGATTGCTGGCCTCCGCACACTAGATGCCAGTAGCAGCCTCCATTTCTGGTCCTGACAATCAAGTATGTTTCCTAACATTGCCAGGTGTCCCCTGGGCATAAAAATCTCCCTCAGTTGAGAACCACTGGCCCATGGTGATAACAAACTCTGGCATTTATTGAGTGCTTTCTCTTCATTTATTCTACCAACATACCTAAGGAAGGTACTATCATTTTTTTCCTATTTTCCAGCAGAGGAAACTGAGCTACAGTTATTCTAGGCATATTTAGCAAGACACTGCAACTAGGTAATAGGTGACAGAGCCAGGATTTACACCCAGATGTTCCAGATTCATAGTGCATGTTCTTGGCCACCATTTTCATCTGCCTCTTGACTCTCTGTCAAACACATGGTCGATGCTGCCTAGGTTGTGCTCAGATCGAGAGGGATATAGCGGGACCTTATGATTTCCATAGTGATATGTCTTCAAAACTTTCCATTCTTCAAAGTTACAAAAGTAAGGATTCATATTTTTAAAAAGTACTATGAGACTCAAGCTTAATAACCAAGTAATAGTGTGACTCACGAGTTACACCTTAATAAAACTTCAAGAGCTCACAGAGACCAATGTGATTATGGGACAAATTATTCCATTTATTTAAACACAGGGGAAATATACTTATATTTTACAATTGCCTTGAGTTATATATAAAACTAACTTCTGGCCCTTTAATTACAGACAAAGGTAGAACCACTATGGGAGACTCATGAATGAAGAAGTGCCATCCGCACCTGAAAAGGCATTTCTTCAGGCTCTGGATTCAATGGAAAGCTTTGAAACCCACTCCCTCCCCAAGTTGAGGTTCGTGCAGAAGCATTTTTCTGTGTTGCCAACTAAGTATGATTGAGAGTTCAAGAGAATCAAATATCAAAAAGCTTGATTTAAATAAGTAGTATAAATAGAATGACCAAGAACTAATATTGCTGGATTCTAACATTATTTGCCAATTCACGTCCCTTGGGGAAATCTGGTTATCATCCCATGTACCATGCCTCAGTGGTCCTCCTGGCGGACCCCAACTAAAGCAGGCTGCCACTCTGCCTGTACTGAAGTTCTCTTTCTGTGAGTTGGTCTTCTCTACTGATGAATTGTGTTTTAAAGTTGAAAAGTTGGTTGATTAGATTTGAAATGCATCCTCCAATGGAAATGTTACTATACATTTGGAATCCCAGGCCAGCTATCCAAAGCTTCCAGAAAAGAAAGGGGGCAAGGGGAAGGAGAGAAGTAAACATGTCATGAGCTAGTTGCATAATTTGTTCTAGTAAGTGTGCACGTGTGTATATATGTATATGTACGTATATAGGTGTGCATATGCGTATATGCACACACACTCACACATATAACTTCTCATTGAGGCTAGATCCAGCACGTCAGGATTTTTGAAAGCTGATGAGTGCAGAAAAGTAACGTGTTCAAGGTTTTTTAAAAAATGTTTGTTTACTTATTTTGAGAGAGCGTGAGAGTGTGAGTGACAGAGAGAGTGAGAGAGAGAATCTCAAGCAGGCCCTAAACTGCCAGCAAAGAGCCTAACGTGGGTCTTGATCTCACAAACTGTGGGAATATGACCTGAGTTGAAATCAAGAGCTTGATGCTGAATCAACTGAGCCACCCAGGCACTCCATTAAAGTTTTTATATAGTTTATAATGGTAGAAGCATTTTTGTTTTTTTGTTTTTCTAGCTATAGAAGTCTAAATTTGGGGCGCCTGGGTGACTCAGTCAGTTAAGCATCAGACTTCAGCTCAGGTCATGATCTCACGGTTCATGGGTTCAAGCTGTGTCGGGCTCTGTGCTGACAGCCAGCTCAGAGCCTGGAGCCTGTTTCAGATTCTGTGTCTCCCTCTCTCTCTGACCCTCCCCTGCTCATGATGTCTCTCCCTCTCTCTCAGAAATAAATTAAAAAAAAAAAAAGAAGTCTAAATTCATTATTGAGGGAATGGACAACTTTGTTTTTAGAAAAGTTGCTTTAAGGACTCCTTTGAACATGCCAGGGTAAAACAATCGTTTCTCTCTGAAGGAAAGATTGGAAACAGCATTGAGTTAAACTCTTCTCATGCTAACATAAAGTTTGTCTTTCTTGGAGTTGAACTTGAAATTCTGCCAAGCATTTCATTTTAGGAACTTGTGTATCTTTCCATGGGACTCGAGGAAATTTGGAAGAGGCAATCAGGGTTAGCTCTTTGGTTGTGGACCAAGAGACAGGGAGAAAAGCTGTCCAAGTATGAGCCTCAGACAAGCATCTTCAACATCACCTGAGGACTTGTTAGAATTGCAGAATCTTAGGTCTCACTCCAGAATCAGCATTTTTACAAGATGACCACAGACATGTATGTACAGCAGAGTTCAGAAAGAACTGGAACAAAGGATACTTGATGGGGTAGAGACTCCCCTATGAAGTCCGGCAACAGTCATACCTAGAATTCATTTTTAAGATTTTTTTTGGTTTTACTTGATTTGTAAATTTTCTCTGTCCTGTTACCTTTTTAGCCTTCAGCTCCATGGGGAGTTAAGGGGAGCACCTTGTCTTTGGTTGGAAAAATGTGCTTCTGGTAAACATTGCTAGTTCTGTATTGAATCCATTTTCACTTCCTAACAATTCCTGGATTTATCTTTGTTCACCTCTCCTCAACCGAGCACATTTTGGGTGAAACTAAGCCTATCCTAGCTTAAGAGGTGGGACCTAGTTGATTCAGCCTATCAGAATATGTTATTCCTTGGCCATAGCCATTGGTTCAGGGTTGGGCATTATCTTGGTCCAGGCGTTTATAGTATAATCTGGGTGGCTTATAAACACCAGAAATTTGTTTCTCACAGTTCTGGAGCCTGGAACTCCAGGATCAGGACTTTGTCACATTCACTGTCTGGTGAGAGCCTGCTTCCTGCTTCACTAGTGGTTATCTTCTTGCTGTGTTCTCACACGGTAGATGTAGGGAGGGAACTTTCCAGGGTCTCTTCTATAAGGGCACTAATCCCATTCATGAAGGCTCCACCTTCGTGAACTAATCACCTCCCAAAGGTCCAACCTCCAAAGACCATCCCAGTGAGGATTAGGTTTCAACATTAGAATTGGGGGGCCAGGGGGATTCAAAAATGTTCATTCTAGAGCAGACATGTAACTTAAGCCAACCAGTCAGGATGATTCTCAGTACTGTTCTTTGGAATGCTGGGTCAGACACACTTTTTCTTGTTTAACAAGAATGAGGAAACATGTGGCATTATTGCTCCTGGCAGATTTCCATGATCACGGGGTCATACGGAGTGGGAATGGAAGAGAGTCTATGGAAGCTAACACCCTGGAGACAGAGGCAGACAGTAGAAGAAAATATGTACTTGATGACATTTTCAAACTGAGCGTTCATTAATCCTGAAGCCCTCCCTATGGATGGACTTCCTGTATGGAAGCCGATAAATCCCTCTTACTGTGGATGCCAGGTTGAGAAGAGTTTTCTATGACCTGCAGCATGTGGAGCCTTCGGAGATAGAGTTTTGCAGAGGCAGTGGCGTTAACATGATTGAAGCCGTGCTTCAAATGCTAAGCAGTGACCTAAAAAGTGCAAACTAGCTGCTTGACTCCAGGGGGGTGACTGACTGATTTGTGCGATGTGTAAGCATTTCTTAGAGAGATTATCAAGAACATTTGAGAGGGAAATTCAGTAAAAGACAACTTCCTGTGTTTGAGCAGAAACTCCATATTTTTTTTTTTTTTAAATCACTGAAAGGATGTGTGATCCTTGAAACATGGAGATATCTGTAAGTTAGGTCACATAATATGTGTGTTACCTTGATTATGGAGTATTTGGCACATGTAAGGGAATGAATCAGACTTAAATTCATCTCATCCCCCCAAATCCCCATACCCCATTACAGCCTTAGCAGTGCTGGAAAAAGAAGTGTTGGTGAGATTAGCTACAGTCCCTGCTGTTACAGTTGATCCCCAGGCAGTAACTGATACTCATCATCTCTTTCCTCCATTGCCTTTTCTAGGCATCTTTCCACGCCTTCAGCATTTCTGCCAGGCTGGGGGGCTTGCCTAGTGGGGTGATGCAGATTATCATACTTGACATGTGTGAGCCCTTGAGCTTGGTTGTTGTTGGTGGTGGTGGTGGTGTTACTTAACCATGTGTAATTAAAACGGGACATGAGAGTACCAAGCCATGTCCCAGTAGCCAGCCTCTTTCTCCCTGACCCTGTTGTGTAGCAGTGTTTTTACCTCCTCATGGTAATGACCTTCTCTGCTTACAGTTTACTGCCATGAAGATTCCAAAATTATATGTGACAGCTTTAGCTTTAATTTTAGTGGAATTTCCCCTGCTGACAGCATCCCTTCTGAAACCCAGGATATCTAGATCATAGTGCCTAAATTTGTAGGGACAGGAAGCACACATTCTCCACATGGGTTGCCAGATATGTGAATGGGACCACTCCTACTTCTGCTCTTGATTGCCAAGTACATGTGTCGTACATACTGGGAGCACAGCACCACGTACGAGACATTGGTTTAAGATGTGTGTTGCATCATGAAGGATGGTACTCTGTCTTCATAGGGTGTCATCTTGAAGCTGGTGCCTGAGCTCAATCTTTAAGAGGTCGTGCTCCTTCAATCCAGTACCTTCTGGACGGTATGGTGTATGGTAGGACCAGTGGATATGTGGCCACTGCCGCACCGTATTTGGTGCAAAGCATGTTCCTTTGTCCAATGTAATGTCATGTGAGATCCCATGCTAATGGAGGAGACACTCTTCTGAGATCTGGATGGTGGTGATGGCTGGCCCACTATGTGCAAAAAAAAAAAAAAAAAATTCAAAATGCAAACTCATATCCAGAGTCTGAGTCAAGCCAAGCCACGAGGAAATATTGCCATTTCCAACTTGTAGCCAAATGGTTGGCTGATATACTGGAGAAACTGGACTCTAGAAGCAAGGGTGGGCCACAGCCTCGGTGTCTATTGCTAGCTGGTCAGCCGTCCACCAGCTCCCTTGATGGGAGGCAACCCTTGCTTTGAGCCTTTGCATTAGCTCCATCTCAGCCGTTATACTCTCTACACAGGTCCATTGCTTAGGCACTGAGATGTCCAAGAACGTCAGAGGCTTGTTGACGTCAGCTGGCTACATCATTCTGTCAACTTGGTTGTTCCTTCTGCGGTGGGCATTGATCTTTGCTCAACATGAACGGGAGATACAGAGATGCTCACTCTACATGCATTCCCATCAGGTCAGGCACATGCCTCTTCCCCAGCACTCTGGACTCCAGTCTTCCAGTCTTCCCAGGTCCCTAACCAATTGGCCAAGCCATGTACCACTGTGCATGAGCCCAGGTGTAGTCTTATTCCAGGCCATTTTTTCTCTTCACACAAAGTGGATAATCAGGTGTACTGTCCAAAATTCTGCCCACTAGATGGTCTTTCTCTTGACTGCTTCCCTTTGGGGCCACCTCTGAGTGGGGCTGTAGTCCGTTTTTTCTTATTGGCCCTGCTTACTTAGCTAATCCTCCTGTTGTTGTTTGTGTCTATTATTTCATTCACAGAGATATGGCTTTTTGTGAGCTTGGTGATAGCAAATGTGAGCTCATGGGTAGATCTTAATTTCTGTGTACCTAAAGACCTGAACTGCATATTTTTCCTCCAAGGAAAACGTGCTGTGCTGTTATTCAGGAGTCTTGGTGAAATTGCAGTGCCTCAGCCAGTCACCAGAACTCCAGATTCATCTTTCTTCCTTCTGTAGCTGGCTCCAGCTCCATGTTTCAAGGGCAGCACTACCCTTGGCATTTGCTCTCGGAGTTACTTCCCTTTCTTTCTATTCTAGATCTAGCCCATACTTTTGGTGTGGCCATCAATATCTTTAGAGTGAGCCTTCTCTGAAGTCTAGTTGCTTTGCAGTGGGGCAATCCCTCAAAGAACCCCAGTTAGTATAGTGGCAGAAGAAAGAGTTAATTTCAACTTCCAGAGCATTTTTTTTAAGTTGAAATTTATTTTTGAGGGAGAATGAGATAGAGTGCAAGCAGGGGAGGAGCAGAGAGAGAAGAGAGGGAGACACAGAATCTGAAGCAGGCTCCAGGCTCTCAGCTGTCAGCACAGAGCCCCATGTGCGGGTTGAACTCACAAGCCATGAGAACATGACTTGAGCTGAAGTCAGACGCTTAACCAACTGAGCCATCCAGGTGCCCCCAGAGCATAATTTTGATTGCCATTGAGATAAGGGAGATTTTCTAATGAACAGAAATTTCAGGAAGTTTAACATTGAAAACATTCACTGATTTCTCTACTGTAATATAGTAATAGTTCACATTGTATGCGTTGTATACATTTTCCCATTGAATCCTCACCAGACTCGTATCAGGTAGTTTCCATTAATGCCCCTGATTCTAGATGATGAAGTGAAGACACAGAGAAGTTATGTAGCTGGCTAAACTAGAAAATGGTGAACCTGGGAATACTCAGATATTCTAACTTCAAAGCCCAGGCCAACCCACCATGCTACACTAGCTTCCACAGTGCTAAGGTATGAAAACATGCATTGCAGATGACAACAAAGCCAATAGCCTTGACTGAAGTTGATATTATATGCTATGAATTTAAGCAGCTTGATATTTGAACTGCTCTAGAAAGTTCCATCTGACCATTCCTTCAATGCTCCTAACACTTCCCCAGGAGCCTTATTTTAGTATTTGAATTCTGAGGTCATTGTCAACAACAGACATATTATTAATGTTACCACTTTCTTTTATTTTGCATTTTTTCTATAACCTGTTTTAAAAATAGCATGACTTTCCTTTTAATCTGCATTTCAAATTTTAAAGATAGCTACAAGGAAAGAAACAATGAAAAGCATGAGATGAAGAAAACAGTCGATTTCACAAGGAATCATGTTAAACATGGGTAATGCAACCCTCAGATAATGGTGATGTGAGGGCCTTCTTCAAAAGAATAATTTCGGACAGGACAGCCACTCCAGAGAAATGGCACATATACCCCCATTGCTTTGTTCTGAAATAATCCAGAAAACAGTGCTGGGAAACACTCTAATCTCTCTTTACTAGGGTTGGTGTATCAATTTTAATTGATGCCTCGTGCCAAAAAATGTCTTTGGCAATGTTTTACCCTCGTTCTATGCCAAGAAACCGCTCCTTGATGGATAACAATAAAAGAAGGTCGTTTACAATATAAAGTTCAATATGAAAGGAAAGTTAATAGGAAATAAAATACATGTAGTATATTTGGCTGAAGGCACAGCGTGTCAAGCTACAGGAAATCTTCTGTAGTGATTTTATAATGTCTGTGGTCTGAAATAAAGTTGCTCATGGGGTGTCTACTCTCCGCACAGCCTTCCACCTTCAGTCACAACAGGACACATGCATTTGTATTTCTTCCGTAGGACGCTTTTGATTCCTTGACTGGTGTTTGTATTCTGTGAATACCACACTGTGAGCTTTCAACATGGGTTCATAAAACCAGTGGACAGCTGGGGGCCAGGTGGATAGAACGACACAAACAATTGTTAGCCGACCACGAGTTAGTGACAGGAAGAAAGCGAAACATCGATGGAAGTCACCAGACTTAGACACATTGCAAATGCTTACAGCAGTTTATACCAAGAACAAATAAAAGAAACAAACAAAAGGCCTTTCCTATAAACCTTTGCAATTTAAAGTGACACTGCTGGCTTCATTAAGGTTAATTTATATTTGATTTGGAAACCTGTTGCAGTGTCCAAAATGATGCAAAAAAAAAAAAAACTAAACTAAACAAAACAAGAAAACAATACATGTGAGAAATCACAGGAGGCATTAATTTTAAACATTCCCTTGAAATTTTATGAACTTAGAGGATCAAAAAGACATAGATCTAAAAAATGAAATGATGGTAGTTATGGAACTGTGCTCACAATTTCCATGCTGATAGGACCAATATACGCACATATTCACTTACACACTCTCACACACACACAGTCCCAAGAGAATGGATAAGGTACATATACAGAGGAGAACTCTACCTCTGGTACGTAACTTTATGTTCTAGCAATCAAAGGTGGGATACAAACAACTAGGAAGGAGGATTTGATACTTGACTTGTGATCCTTAAAGCAAAAGTGTTCTTAAATTTTAGTACAGACAATTGGCCATACAGGTAGTAGGGTGTTTTTTTTTTCCCCATCTTCTTCTGTTTCTTCTTCAAGAGACCGTAACAAGCATGACTGAACAAAGAATAAACTTCAAAGTCTTTCTGTTTGGTAGGAAGTGCTTTCGAACAAAAATCATAAGCTTTTGTCAATGAGACCTTTGTGAGAAATGATGAACGCCTCTCCCCCACCTCTTGTCAAAGTCATTAAAACGAAAGGTTTGTCTACCATACAAAAGAATACCTCAGTCGGAGGAAGAGTCCTGCCCTAACAAACCTTCCCTTTGCCCCAAGCATGGTCCTGGCACTGAGTTGAGAAGTGATTTTGTAATATATCACAAATAAGGAAACATGGGCTGTACTTTTTTCCCCACTTCTTTCTTTCTCTCTTTTATTTATTTATTCATTTTAATCTGTACCATCCTGCCCTATCTCTGGGGGGAATTTCTAAGGCAAGATATTGTAAGGTACACATGACAGTTGGAAAATCAAAATAGGTTTTCATAAGGCAGCTGCATTTGTCCAGGCTAGTCCACTGTTTCTTTAGCTGTATTTCACAGGAGTGGAGAAGAAATCTGTTTTCTGGAATTGGGAAAAAGCATCTCCCATCCCTTTTCCCACCTTTCAGATCCCAGTTTGAATACTCCCCTGCACAAGTCAGATTGGTCAGAAGAGGACCAGACTAGTAGCAGAAACATTCTATTTTGTGGTAGACGGTAATGCTATTTTTGTTACTTCCAAAGTCAGCTACTCTAGGGCTATATTTGAAGGTTCGAAGAAATAGTCCAGACCAGAAAGGTTTGGCATCAGTCTCTTCACGAAAAGTATAGAAGGATAAGTATAAGGAATTTTGGTTAAGTAGCTGTCATTTTAACTAAAATCATAACTTGATAAACATCTCTAGCGAGAACAATGAATTAATTTGAACCTGCAGCCCACCTAATTATCATTTCTGTTTTACTTGTCCTTATGATATTTTATCCCCAATCCATTTTCCTTCCATTATGGGTCATTTTGACTCTGCCGATGGAAACGAGGTTCTGCATTTCACCCTTGACTTGTCAAAACAAAGGAAATGATGTTTGGCAATTATCAGTCATTTTTTTAAACTTAGATTTTCAGCAAAAAAAAATTATGCAAACAGTGAGCATAGAGCACAATTCGTATTTTGTGTGTGTGCGCTGTGAAATAAAGACAGTTTCTAAATGTAGGAAGTGGGGAAGGGTGATCTATGGTGAAGTGGGCACAGCCACTTATGTTTGGAGTAACTGAAAGGTGAGAAGGAAACTTACAAGGTGTGATTTGACAATTGGCCCACCCTGGTGGGCTGAACTCTTATGAATGAGAGACCATCCCTTCCCCCCTCACACCCATTCGGCTTTAGGCAAGCATGGAGATAGGAATTAGACACCTGTAATAATAGAGGACCACAGTGATCCCTTTATGGAAGAATTAGCCCCAGCACAGACAATTCTGTCTAAGTTACAGGCTTTTAATTTTCCAAATTATAATGATGTTGCCATCAAACGAGACTTTCTTAAAGAACAAGTCATTACTTTGTTTTCCGTCATTTCACATCAGGCTTGTTGCTATCAGGCTCTACTGAGAACATTTCACCAAATGGGAATTAAAAAAAAGGAAACTGTAGAAATTAAGAAAGTGACCAATAGCACTTTGATTCACCATGTAATACTAACACCGAACTACCTTCTTGTATACAAATGAAATCCCAAAACTGTGTGTTTACTTTGATTCTTTCCCGTAATAGCTTTGAAAGAGAACCAGCAACATAGGAGCACTTAACAAAAGTCTTCCGTCTCATTGATACTCCCGGAGAAAGTCTTGTAAAATATACAGTTCTGCCTAGAGCAGCCTCGAAATGTCTTCATTTCAGGAAGTGGAAGGTGCACCATCATACAGTCTGACTGGAAAAGGATGTCGTCCAGTGATAGGAGTTCATCTTCCACCAGTTGAAAGGATTAAAATGTTTCAGATTCTTAATTCTATTATTAGACCCTATGTAGCCCAAGGACTAAGAGATTTATGATGCCTGGTTTTCTTAATCTCCTATGTTTAGTAAAATACTTAAAAATGCCAAGGCATTTAATCATTGTATATTGACTTAAGCCTCAGAGTGTTCTTCTAAGAGGGCTTTAGTTCAAAAAGTCTACCTTAAGCACAAGTCTAGACTGAGTAACATGTTTGGCTGAGAAAATCAAGTTCACAGTGTCAATCCTTACCTCTGACATTCAAAAGCTTCCTTCTTATCTCCACCCAAAACTTTTCCAAATTTTACTGAGCAAGCAGTACATGCATGCAGGAAGCATGTTTAATCTATCTTTCTGTATTTATCTCTCTTTGAAATATAACTCAACCCCACCAGAATCTCTTAATCTGGTATTTTATTATTAAATGTTATTTAATAATACAGTATGAACGCTTCAACAATGTTTTAGGGGTGCCTGGGTGGCTCAGTCGCTTAAGTGTCTGACTTCAGCTCAGGTCATGATCTCACAGTCTGTGAGTTCAAACCCCATGTTGGGCTCTGTGCTGACAGCTCAGAGCCTGGAGCCTGCTTCTGATTCAGTGTCTCCCTCTCTCTCTGTCTCTCTCCCACTCAAGCTCCATCTCTCTCTCTCTCTCAAAAATAAATAAATGTTAAAAAAATTTTTTTAATTAAAATGGATTGTTTCCTCCTGCAAGAGACTGACATTAGTTTTTGTAGGTTACTTGTTCTCAGTGATTTTTTTTTTCTTTGAACAGGAGTGGAAATATCGATATTTGCACGTACTGACAACATGTGTGGCACTAGTGACAACTCAGCAAAATGGCTATGAATATGTGGCATTGAAAATATATGCTATAAAAAGTGTAGCTTTTAGAGCATGCCTTTACAGGGTTTGAAGGTTGCTAAGATCTGTAAGCCCTCTGGGAAGTTCCTCAACCCGAGTCTCAGTTTCTCTTCCCTAAACCTCTTGTTGCTGTAAAAATCAGGTGGTGCAGTAGATGTGAATCACGAAGCTCAACTCTTGACTCAAAGTAAGCACTTAATACCTCAAAATCAGTCTTTCTCTAAATTACTAGAGACATTGCCTTACCTTTTTGTTGTTGTTGTTGTTAAAGGCTAACCTCATGATTCTTGATGCCTATGATTTCATGTTAATGAATAAGGCACCAAGCAAATGTTTCACTTTCTCCTCAATCTACCCAAAAGAATTGAAGTCAGGATCTTGTAAAGATATCCACACTCCCATATTCATTGCAGTACTATTCACAGTAGCCAAAATGTAGAAACAACTTAATGTCCATCAGTAGAAGAATGGATAAAGAAATGTAGGATATACATTGCAATGGAATATTATTCAGCCTTAAAAAAAAATAAAAAGAAAGGAATCCTATAATACGTGACAACATACATGAAATTGGACATTATACTTAGTGTGATCCAACTTACAGCAAACAATGGTGGTGGTCGCCAGGGGGAGGGGAAATGAGTTGCTAACCTGCAGGTGTAAAAATTCAGTTATGCAAGATGAATAGGTTCTAGAGGTCGGCTGTGCCACCTTGTGCCTGTAAATAATGATACCTACTGTGTTACAGTCTGTTAAAAGGTAGATCTCCTATTAGGTATTCTTACCGCAATTTAAAAACAAAAAGGAAAATTTAGTATGTGTTCTGATAGGGAAAAATAACAATTATTTTTTTAAACAAGCAAAAGCTGTGTACTTAGCTCTTAATGCAAACTTAAGTAAAAATCTTTAAAAATGTTTAAAAGACTTTATTTCTTTAGTTTCATATTTGTAAGAGATTAGGCATTACTTAATAAAATTATCTTATTTTACACATAAGGTAATAGATGTCCAGGGATGCTAGTGGTAAGTGATTTAATAATAAGAGGGTCTTTCCTCTCTGCTGCCCAGCCAGAAAGATCAGCAGGAAAAGGAAAGACATTTGCATAGCAGGAGATCAAATTCAGCCTTCCCTACATAGGAAGGGCAGCTGGAATGACCAAAGATCAGATATGTTTTCAGCCTGTTTTGGCACCTGTCCATTCTGAAGTCTGTACAACTGAATCCATAATGGATTCTGCATAGCTGTCTCCTGTTCTTGCTAATTTTTTCATCCATAAGCAAACAAAATATAAGAGACCTGGTATAAAACAAAAAGACTTTTAAGCAGTCTGGATTCAAACCGGAGTCCCCATCCCGCCTATTATTTTCAGAGGTAGACAGAGCAATGTTTCCTTTGCTCCATTTCCATGTTTACTAGGATACAACATTGTTACACTTGATTGCATCAGAAAATATGGGAAGAGTGCTAGAAATTGACCTTCCCACATGATCTCAGAAGGCTCTGCTCTGTCGCCAGGGAGTTTACCAGCACAAACAAGCTCCAGTAAAGAATAGGCTGCCACTAACAGCTGCAGAGAACTGAAGCTGTTTCCAGATTGAGACGGGAAGGTTTTGATTATGTTTCAATGAATGTATATATGAATATATATGANCCTCATCCCCCCCCCACCTTTGTTTGTATTCCCCTGGAAAGTATTGGTTTCAGAAATGCTTGGTAGAAGCAGAAGCATCTCTCACTTCACTCAGTGCCTCGCAGACATTTGGCAGGGAGGTGGGGTTTGTGTTGGCACCCTCCTTCCTCTCTTGGTGCCTCTCCTTCCCTTTTCCTGTTTCATTCCTCACCCCATCAGGTTTTAATCTTGCTCTCATTTTTCAAGTACTTCCCTTTAGGTGTTTGTGATAATGGCTTAAAGCATTCTGACTCCCAGAAGCTTAAGTACAGGAGTTTTACCATTTTCCTCTGGAGCTAAGAAACCTGGAAAGCCTTCAGAGAAGAAATTATTTGATGACCCTGGGACAGAGACGTGGGGAGGTGGTCTCTGAGTAGGCATCCCAGGAATGTTCTGAGTGCCCACAGATGGTCCAGAGGTGTGGTCTGCCCATTCATCTTGGGCTCATATGACGACATCTAAAATATCTGGGGGCCCTGTGAATGAGAGCTCCCCCTAAAGGAAGGGAGAAGACACTAATAAGGCAGAAAAGAGTTGAAAAGAGGAGAGTAGAAGATTGAGGTAGACTTGTTTAGAAAACAAAACTAAAGTCCATGCTGTCTTTTCAATGTTTCTTCCTTCCTTAGCCAGGCAGCCTGACTGTCTCCTTCCCTCCCCTCCCCTCCTCTCCCCTCATCTCCCCTTCCTCCTAAATGCCATAAACTTGACCTTTTTCTCTATTGTAAACACTGGGTGCAGTTTTGAAGGAAACTTTCCCAGCTATAAATCAGGCCCACTTGAAGTAGATCATGATGCAAGTGAAATAAGTAAATGCTGACCCTTTGTGTCTGTGCTTTAATGGCTTGTAATTAGATAAAAGCTTGTAGCAGTCTACAAGCAGACCTCTGTGGAAGTCGCCATTCATGCTGTCTTGTTTGTTAAAATTTAATCTTACTTAGTCAAAAAATAGTATCTGACTACCTACTAAATGCCAGGCCCTATTCCAGGTGCTGGGGATACAGCAGTACAGTTGCTGCAGAAGGTCTTTGTTCCCATGAGAATGGCGGACATGAGCAATAGCGACAGTGATGGGAGATGTGCTGGTAATTTACCAGAGAGAGACCGGGTAGGTCCCAAAATTCCGAGTGTTCAGCGGAAGTCCACTTGAGATGATATTTTAGCAGTGACATGAATGTCCAGAGGAAGTCACCAATGTAAAAGATTATAGGAACAGCTGGTTCAATCCTCCTAAAAGAGCAAACAGCTTGATGTGCTCGAGACACAGCATGAAGGCCAATGTGTTGCAGTCTAGTGGGCAAAGGAGAGATTGTTGCAAAATGAGGATGGGCACAGTGCTGCAGGGTTTTGTAAGAGAAGAAGTACCCCTGATTGATTTTAATTCTTGAGGGAAGCACTTGTAGAGCTTTGGTAAGAAGAGTAATCCAATCTGGTTTATGTCTCGAACGCCATGCTGACTGTATTGAGCAGAAGTTCACTTGCAGGAGAGCAAGAGAGAATGAAAGATCACATTTCAGAGACTGTTTCAGAATTACAGATAAGAGTTGATGGAGGCTTTGGCTGAGGGTATGGTAGTGAAGATGGAGAGAAAATAAATAGATTTTTGTCTTTTGAAGGTAGAAGCCGAATTGGATGGGGAGTGTGGAAAAGATGTAAATCTATGATAATTCGTATATATTTGGTTTCAGCAATAGGGTGGGTGGTGTTGTAGTTTATTTTAGTAGGGAAAAAAATCTGAGAGAGGATAGAGTTTAAGGGAAAATACTAATAGTTTGATTGATATACATTAAACCATAGATAGACATCTATTGGGCATCAGTATAGGTATCAAGAAGGCAGTTGGAATCTTGTATAGAAACTAGGACTAGAGCTACTTTAGGAATCAATGTCACTTATGCTGGGTTTAAAGTCAAAGAAGCAGATGATTCAACTCCCTGGAAAGTATATAGATAGAGAGAATAGAGAATTATTCTCATAGTTAGGGGTCTGACAGAAGAGAAAGAGGCAATGCAGGAGACTCTACGCTGGTCTGTAGGGTGAGATTAAAACAGAGAATGCGATATTCTGGAAGCCAAGCAAAGAAAGCATTTCATACAGAAGAGCAGCCCTTGAGTGCAACCAAAGTATTCAGTGAAGTAAGAAAAAATAGAAATGATCACTAGATCTGGCTGCACAAAGATCATTCATGATCTTGAAAAGAGCAGTTTCAGTGGAATAATGGAAAGTGAACTGTGATAAGGAGCTAAAGAGAAGAAGGTTCCCAAGTCACTATATAATCATTTTAGTTTTAAAACATTTTTATGACCATTGGCCTTAAGGTCACTTTCTTATTGGCAATCCATGATCTTTGGAATTCATAGCAAATGAAGCTTACAGTCTGACTTGATGCACAAATCAAAGTAGTATTTCCATCTGTGGAAATTGTGGATATTAAGAGCTACTGTGAAATCTGCGAATACAATTTCTCACCTGATGTAATAGAGCATTTTCCTTTCCTTTCTCCACCCATCCCTCCTTCAAATTAAATCTCCAACGAAGTTCAGGCACGCTTTGTCTTCTTGGCTTCCCAGATCTTGCCTTTTCTATAAATTGAAGGTTTGTGGCACCTCTGCTGGGAGCAAGTTTATCAAAGCCATTTTCCCAACAGCATTTGCTCACTTTGTGCCTCTGTGTCACACTTTGGTAATTCTTGCAATATTAAAAAAAAAAAAAATTATTGTTATAATTGTTATGGTGATCTGTGATCAGTGATTACAACTCACTAAAAACTCAGATGATGGCTAACATTTTTTAGCAATAATGCATTTTTAAATTAGGGCATGTATATTGTTGGGGCGCCTGGGTAACTCAGTTGGTTAAGCATCTGACTTTGGCTCAGGTCATGATCTCACAGTCTGTGGGTTTGAGCCCCGTGTCAGGCTCTGTGCTGACAACTAGCTCAGAGCCTGGAGCCTGCTTCAGATTCTGTGTCTCCCTCTCTCTCTCTCTGCCCCTACACTGCTCATGCTCTCTCTCTCTTCCTCAAAAATAAATAAAGATTAAGAAAAAAATTTTAATGTATATATACACTGTTTCTTAGACATAATTCTTCTGCATACATACTAGGCGGCAGTATGGTGTAAGAATAACATTAATATGCACCAGGAAGCCAAAAAAATTCATTTGACTCACTTTATCATGATGCTCACATTATTGCAGTGGTCTGGAACCCAACCTGAAATACCTCGAGGTATGCCTATCATGATCTTAGAAACAAATTCAGTCTGTTGAGGAACAAAATTCACTCTGCATTAGCCTGGCAGAGATGGAACTTTAAGTTCTGAGGAAATATAGAAAGGAAAGGACAGGGCTCTAGATAGAGAGTCTTGCATTTTAATAAGCTACATGTACAAATGGAAGCATGTTTATGACTTGGCAGTCAGAGGGACAAATATATTAAAGGGATAAATGTATGAGTGCTGGCAATCGGGACCTCAAATAAAGAAATAAGGCAGTGATGGAGAGGAGAGAGATATTTTGGTTTGTTTTAATCTAGTTTTTCCTCTTAAAAATGATTAGCCATAAACAACAATGGAAGAGGTCTTCATGTTCCTTGAATCCTGAAATTTCTAAACCTTCTGAGGGAGACACTGGAGACCACAAGAACACCTCCATTTCTGGTGTTAGTTGTATTACAGAACAGGATGGCTGAATTTCAATTGATAATTACAAGCCTCTTTCATTAATTGTTCATTCTAATTTTTGCTTTAAACTTTTTTGACTCTCTTGTTACAAAAACATGCAGAACATGTAATATTATTGCTCAGATTAGGAGTGATGGTTCTTAAATAATTTTTACTACATATTTTTAAATATTTTGTAAGTATTTGGAAGTATAATTTTCCTTAAAATTCCCACAGCTATAATGCAATAGTTGGCCGATGAAGCATTTTATGAAATAATTTGGTTCTGCCCTCATCCTTTCTCACCATCCATCTGGTCTGGGAAATGGAGTATGTTAATGATAGAGTTAATGGTAAAGTGATGCCCACTGGTCTCTTCCAATGTCAGAAAGCCCTAGAAATCTATGGCACTTTGTTATATCTTGCGCTTAAACACTGCTTTTCATAGAAAGTGCTAATGAGAAATAGAAGTCACTTTAAGAAGGGAACATGACCTGAATCATCAAAAGAAACTGTTTGGGTGTCCCTGCTTCCCCAGAAACGAGATTATCTTCTTTACCTTTTAATTATCTCAATTTTTCTTTCTTTTTTATTGCTACAAGTCACTTGATTCATTAACAATTCATGAATGCTTTTACATTTTCTGTAAATAGTAGTTTCAGAAAAGTACTTTCTAACAGAAGAGACATTACTCATTTTCTCAGGGGAAAAATAACCACTCATTAAACCATGACATCAAATCCAGGCTATCAATGGGATTATTAAAAGCCATATGATGCTTCTTGATGACTCTTATTTCTATTATTACTGCAATTATTTTTTTTTTAATTCACAACTGAACTATAATAGCAAAATATGTTTGGAATCCTCCATGACAGAAAAAAAAAAAGATAAAATCTTGGTAACAACAGTTTTAATACTTTGGGCAGTGTATTAGAGCTTAATCTCAAGAGTAACCTTGCAGGACATACGAAAAACCTCTGTTAACCTGAGAAATAAAATCACCAGTTATTTTATTAGCAAAATAGATTGGACTTTGGGACATGTGAGTTATGGCAAAACCATAGGCAAGTCTAACAAAGGAGAGGAACATTATTTCACGGAGAAGAAGGGGAAGTTGGAAGAGGTTGTTTTGAACAAAAGTCCATTAGAGGAGAGCAAGAGTTCTGAGTCACGATGGCCTTTCATTGGCTGAATTGCCGGGGTGATCCATATCCTGTAGGGGATGTGATATACATCTTTTCTGTTGAGGATTCTTCTGTTGTGCTCTGTAATCGACTGTTTTTCCTGTGTTTGATGTCACGTGGTAGGCTCCCCTATCTAGCCTTCAGATTACACTTAGGTGAGGTCTTTATTTATTAACTCTCACACCCAATGACTCCTGTCAGTCGAGGGCCATGTTTCCAAATGTAAGTTTTATTAGGATGCTAAAAAGAGGCTTTTGTTATATTTCTGAATTTGTAATATTAGGATGGTCCTGGTAAAATGTGGGAAAATGTCCTTAGAAGTAAGTGTTTCAGCCTAGGGACATCAGTGATCCAAAAGAGAGATATAGATAGCTTTTTAAGACCACTATGGTGGAAGTCTCCTGAATTCTTCTACTTGTAGCATTTAACGTTTGCCTTATCAAAGGATTATCTGAATTTCCTTCTGATAGGAGTATTCACCTTTTTTTTTTTTACGCTTAAATTAGTGTTTAAGGTATTTGCTAGTAGGATATATTCCAAACAAAGAAAAAATGAAATTTTATACTTACGGAAATGTGCAAAAACAGTATTGTCATATACTTGTGAGACTTGTACTATCCCTTCATTTATCTGACAGGATATCAGGTTTCTACATGTCCTAAAAACGTCCCTGTCTCCTTGTGCCTAGGCTCAGCCTATAAACACCAATGGGCTTGCTCGGATACAGCTTACTCCTAACTAATCCACCATATGTGTTCTGTTGATACCATCAGAAATATTCCTTTTCCTCCCTGCTCTAACCCCGGCCAGAGTAGAGCTCCGTCCTGAATTGCTGCCTGGCTCTTACTCCGCATTTCTCCCAGGCGCTATTTTCTGTATGCATACTTCTAGAAAGTGCCTCGGGGTTCTTGGTTCTGTCCAGAAAGCTACTTCCTAGAACCATGATCCTCCATATCACAAAACTAAATACAAGTAATGCCATTAGCTAGAGGCAGGTATACATGCAAACAATCACTAATCAATTACAGAGCCCCTGCTCACAGGGCTGGCGTGCAGCTTGGGAGCTTTCTTTAACACTTCCCTCCGGCAGCCACCGGGTATCAATTAGACTTGGTATGTGGGAGGAAACATAGTTTCCATCCAGGTTTAAAGAGGGTCCTACTCTGACCCACCCCCAGATTCCTGCTCTTGTCATGGCAAAGCCTAAAGGACACCTAAGATTGCAGCTTCCGTGATTTTCAACTGCCGGCAACTCCTGTAGGGAACAAGCCGTTCATATCCTCCCGATCCTGGACCTTCTGATTCCAAAGTTACTTTCCTTTCCATACCATCGTCCCACTGAGGGCTTTTGTAGAAGTTATGCAGAAGTCCCTTCTGGCACACATTACTTAGATGGCTAATTGGTCACTACTTAAACATTTCCAGAAATCCAATTCAATTTTCCTTTTCGCCTATTTAAATTCCTAGCCATCTACCGAATTGTGTCGTGAGGGCCAGGTGGAGGTGGCTTGGTCATCACTCCTGTGCCCAGAGACCACGGAGAACTGGGAATGAGATAAAATGTTATTCCCAAGCCCTACTCTGCTGGTGGGCATAGCTGCTCAGCGTAAGAGCCAACCTCTTCTGCACTGGTTCCTCCCCTCCTGCACCAGCTGAGCAAGTGGGAGATGGCAGAAACCGATACTGTCATGCGTGGAAATATTGCTGTATCGATCCCATCAAGTGCCTGCATCCAGCCTACAAGTGAAATAAATAAATTTTGGAGTCTGATGTGAGGACCCCCTATATAATGTCCCTTACAAGCTTTTCCATGATACTGTGGCCTGTTGGAATAGTTCTGAATCTTGATGTCATTATTTATTATTTATGAATTCATTATACGCTAGAAGAAGGTGAAGTTTCATGATTGATGACATAACCTCTGGAGCCAAAGAACCCGAGCTCTTAGCTCAGATCCACACTTATTAGCTGTGTCACTTTGGGCAAGTTACTTAACTCTCTATGCCTTAGTTTCCTCTTCACTTATTATCGCAATAGGGTTTTGTGATGAGTAGATGCAACATCAATGCAAATTAATTAGTAAATGCAAATATTAATCCATAAAAAGTGCAAAGAACATAGGCAAGTGCTAAATGCATGGAAGAATTCTTCACACTAATTAGCTATGTATCCCACAACTTAACTCCTTTAAAATTTAATAAATGTGCCTTCTCTGAAAGTTGTTTATTATTTTTGTCAAAAAAAAAAAAAAAGGATGACAAATGTCCTGTGGGACAGGATTTGCAGGACATTTTTGATAGACACTCCTTAGATATTGCAAGCCATTCATGATATAAATTTACATAATAACATCATTCTGTGCAGATGTCTCCACCTATTAACTCTTACAACAAGAACAACTACCAATATTTTGTTGACTAAAATGACTCTGTGTCTATTTCACTTGATCTACATTTTTATTTCATTAAAACATAAATGAAATTTCTTCGTGCAGTTTCTTCTTTAGGACTCCTGTGAACTTCTAGGGCTGATCACACATTTTCTGTCTATAAACTACTTCACAATGTATTCTAGAACTTTTCAAAGGGGAGGCATTCTGATTCTACTAGTATGCATTTATTCAAAATTGTCCATTGTCTCTCTTTGAGGTCAAGGCAAATTTTGTTTATGTCTCTTGTTTTTCGTTATCTAGAGATTTCTGACAGTTGCCTTAAGTTCATTTCTTTGTATATTGTAGTTTATCTTGTTCCAAATATTCTAGAAGTCATTGATGCAAAGGGTTATTTAATTTCTTTTTTTCTAACTTGAATATATGTTCCAATAGGGGGCAAAATTGCTTCCATTTGAGAACCACTGATGTCCATTACTTTTGTATGTTTACGGAACATTTCTGGAAAAATACAGAAGACACTAAGTGTTTGCTTCTCTGGATAAAGAATATCCAGAGATATAGTAACTTTAATACTATCAGAAGGCTTTACTCCATGTATGTATAATTTTAACCATGACCATAATGGTAATATATATTCTCAGTTCATTCTGGTCTTTAAATACCTTTCACAACATTGTAAAATTTTCTACTTGTCCTTGATTATATCTTACTTTTCCTACTTTTTAATAATCCCCCCTTTTTTTAATCTTGCAAGAGAATACTCAAGGCTTCCGCATTGATTTCTTTGGTTTCCTTGTCACCCACCATTATCCGGATTAGTTAATGATGATAAGGGTTTCTTTATCTGGAACTCTCTGGGACTCTCTCTCTCTCTCTCTCTCTGTGTGTGTGTGTGTGTGTGTGTGTGTGTGTGTGTGTGTGTGTGTGTGTGTGTGTGTGTGTGTGTCTTTCTAGTTATTCCTCATTACTGGATCCTAAATCTGGGATTATCCCCATATATTCATAACGCTTTTGCAGTGGACTTTTCTGAAGTTTGCATTACTTATTCAGACAGGCATTCCTGCAGCTCTAGACCCTGTAAGGTTTAACCAAAATGCCATTTCCCTGGCACAGGAGAGCTTCCTTCCAGCTGGCGACAGTCAGAAAATAGCAGTTTCTACTTAGAACAGAGCCTGGCAGCTGGGGAATCCCAGAGTAGCAATCCTCATTTCTAAAAATGGTTCTGATATTCCATTTAAAACATACAGTATATTTTTTTATTTAGAAAATATTTATTTAGCTGTCAGAAACACTTCAGCTAATCACTACTCTTTGAAAAGGCTGGAATCTGGTTACACCCTCAGACATCATCAGAGCTCTGGGTTTTCATAAGCAGAGTATAATGAACTATAGTTGAAGAACCCTTGATAGTCTCCCCATGTGGAATTTTCTTGTCACCTACTGTATACACAACACAAATATCTAAATCCTTTGCATCTTCTGAGATCCTATTCCTGCCTTGTCTGCACTCCCTTATCTTGCATGGTAAACAGAGACACGCCTTCAATAAGGGGAAGTAGAGAAGATCAAGGGGAGTCAGTGACTCAGTTTAATCTCCTTATGTACCCAGACTGTGAGATTTCAGCACTACAGAGTCAGACATCTCTTAATGGAGGAAATTAGAAAGCCCTGATAAGATAAGTAGGGGGAGGTGGTAACTGATTAGCTGTAAGGGCCTTAGGAACAGACTGACCATGAGAAAAATCAATGGACTTTTTTTTTTCTTCTGTTTCTAAAGCAAGTGGTATCCAAGAGGGTTCAGAATCAAAGCTAAATCAATAGTCTAGGAAGAGAAGTCTAGGTTAAGGGGATCCATAATTGACTAGGCAGGGTCAAACTATGACCTAGATAATCTTTCTTTCTGTTCTTCTCTGCTTTCCTATTTCCTCTCCCAGGTGTTAACTTCATTTTAGAAATTATGTCTTCCAGAATATCTGTATTGAATGGTTCTATCTAGAATTAGTATGCATATACACACATATGGTAACATACAGAAATATACATTACTCTTTATGCCGTCATGTGCACACACACACACATACACAGATGTATGTTTTCTCATCACCTTGGCTCTCATGTACCTAGTGTTTCTCATTCACATGTGTGTTCTGAGCACCGAATCCTCTCTTTTCTGCTTTTCTGCCATTCAGTGTTCCTTAACCTGTTCTCTTCATTCTCCTCTACAGGCTTCCATTCTGCCACTACGTGTGTCCACATATGTTTGTTTATGATGCCACAGTCACTGCAGGATTCTGCAAATGTGACATAGGCTTGCGACATATGATGGCTTCCTGAAATTTGTGAATAACCTTTGGCAAATAATGATAAAGATGAAAATCTTGTGAATGTACATTCACTAAATCCTATGGGACAAATCATTCAGTGCCCCTATTCCTGAGCTTCTTCAATGTATCCCCTCAAACTCATCACCTACCACACCTACCACACACCTACCACTCATCACCTACCACACATTTCTGCAAACCTTATATCTAGATTGAAATAAGAAGGAGCAGTTTACTCATTTTTATGAGCTGGCATGGACATAGAATGTAAATTTGGCTTTCAATTCTAAGAGTTAGGTCTAGGAAGGACTTATTTTATAGCTCATCTAATCTAATCCCTTCATTTAAGGTCAGCCGGATTATCATTTTGTATGTGGGCATGGATTTACTGAATAATGTTGTCATTATTATTTTGTAATTCCCAAAAGAAAAAAAAAAGTGAACTTTCCTACCTCAGCAGAGAAATTTATATTATTTACATTTGTCATTGCTGAAGATTTGTGAACATATCATAGGCCAGCCTAGGTAAAAGCTTCTGAAGAAAGGACTCTTTGACGTTTGGAAAAGTTGTTTTCTGTGAGACTTCATTATGCTCACTCAGGCTGAGCTGGTTTTAAACTGGTTGATATGAAGAGATGCCGTCCAGACCCGTCTTCAACTCAGTACTACTCAGAGTAAGACTGGTCGGCCCAGAAAATGTTTTTGTTTTTTTGTTTTTTTTTGTTTTTTTTGTTTTTTTTCTTCTTTTAGGTTTCAGAGAAATACTAAGTGAGTTGACTGAAGCTGTTGGTAATGAAATGAGTAACCCACATAGTTTATCTAATTTATTTTGCCTGCATTGGCTACTTTGAAGTATTATATAACTTTTTGGTAATCTGGAAAAGTGATACAAAGAGAAATGTTGGCTAGCCAATGTTAATATTTGTTCAAAACAGTGAGTCATATAAACTGGGATTTCCTCTTTGGGCTGCTTATTACTGGCATATTGTCTGAGTCTCAGTATAACTTGATGCAATAATCCTGGTTTAGAATGTGTAAGAATGCTTTGTTCAGGTTAATGAGAGATCTCTATTTGTCGTGATATTCCTGTTGGAGAGATAGTTTACTTTGGTTACATTTAGAGAAATAAGTAATCTCGGCAATGGTTACCTGGTCAGGGTGTTTGTTTGGCTGTTTCATCCCTCTCCATGATATGTGTCCACATACTGGCTCGTTTGCAGTTCTTCTAAGAACCAGTTATTTGTCTGCCTTTCCCATGACCATCTAAGTCAGAAGGAAGTTCAGGAGGTGACCTTCAATTAGAAAAGGCTTAGGTGCTAACAGATTTGAACCTAGAATAACCTACCATGTAAGAAAGCAAAAAATTAATAATGTCTTTTCCTATAGGCAAAACATGTATTCTGTTTCTTTGGGCTTAATCTTTCATTCCAAGGGTTTCTTTGAGTTCTAGAGATTATAATGTGCTATATTATAATGCTATCTACTTACATTATTTATGACTATTTATAATTGACCTGAACTCAAGTCCAGGCTTTGCAACTTACTGATATATCCGTTTGGACAACACTCCTCATTTGCACATTGTGGATAAGAAAAAATCCTGTATCATATGATAATTGCATGTGGCATTATAGATGAGGCACCTAAGTAGAGGATCTGACACAGAGAAGATAAATCACACCCATTTGTAATTACTATTGTATAGTTAGAAGTCAATGCGCCACTGTGGAAAATAGTATGGCAGTTCCTCAAAAAAAAAAAAAAAAAAAAAAATTCCTAAATATCAAATAGAATTGGTAATGGAGACTCAGACAGTTATTTGTACGTTCGCATTCATAGTGGCTTTACTCACAAGAGCCAAAAAGTGGAAATGACCCAAATGTCCATCAGCAGATGAGTAGATAAACAATATGTGGAATATACATACAGTGTAATGTTACTCAGCCTTCCAGAGGAATGGAATTCTGACATATGCTACAGTATGAATGAACCTTGAAGACATTATGCTAAGTGAAATAAGCCAGGCATAAAAGGACAAATATTATGTGATTCCACTTACATGAGGTGCCCAGAGTCAAATTCATAGAAACAGAAAGTAGAATGGTGATTAGCAGTAGCTGGAGAGAAGGGAAATGAGGAGTTAATGTTTAATGTGTACAGAGTTTCTGTTTGGGAAGATGACAAAGTTCCAGAGATGGATGGTGGACATGACAGCACAACAGTGTGAATGTGCTCAATGCCACAGACCTGTCCACTTAAAACTGGATAAGTAGTACATTTTATGTGATATGTATTTTATGACAATAAAAGTAAATTTTTCTAAATTGTCAAAGTATTAGTCATTTGTAACTAAAAAGCTTATTCTTCTGATGTAAGTGAGGTCCTTATATATCTCATACTCTGCATCGTGATTTTCATGATGACATTTTTGATCATTAATTCCTTTTGGTTTCTTCTTCGTAGAACTGTAGAAATGTAATGTTGATGGAGGGAGTGGGGAGAGACAGTGTAAGAAGACAACAGATGAAGGGTCATTCACTAATGGTGGAATGGTAGAGAAGTCATAATCAGATAATGTAATTTAGAGAGATGTCCTTGAAAGAGTGGTATCTTAGGAGACCTAAAAGAAATGAGGGTTCATATTTGCAAATATCTAAAGGAAGAAGATTCCAGAGTCAAGCAAGGACCAGCAAAAGGTAAGGACTTGAGGAAAAAATAAGCTTGATATGTTCAAACAACAGAGAAAAGACCAGTGTGTCTGGAATAGTTAGCAAGGGGGAAATGGGTGGGGAGGAGTTGGGAGTGTTCAACAGAGGCCAAATTGGGTAGAACCTTGAAGGCTATGAGATAAATCTTACTTGGACTTTATTCTAAATGCAATGGAAGGAATTTAGATCTTATTCTAAATATGGTGGAGGGCATCAGAGGGAATTACAGAACAGAAGTAGGATTTGGTTTATATATTCAGTAGACCACATCACTTGGATTTTTGGACAAGTGTGATTGGTAACAAAGTCAAATGCCTTTAGATGTTATTCCCACTGTCTCTTAAAATGCATTCAGTGGGAATCACCTTGCCCTGGTCCTGGATGAAAATTCTGGCCAACCTGAAACATTTCTGTTCACTCTTTCGTAATACACTATTCTGTAATGACTTTAAATTGCAAACAGAGTTTCAGTTCAGGAGAGTGTTCAGCCCTGTGTAACAATCCAAATCCTGAATTTGATTTAGTGTTTCCCTCTTTCCTCTCTCCCAGTCAGGCGGGCACTTTATGGGAAACATGCCTGCATTGGAAACAGGGTAAAACTAACTTCTCTTCTTGCCCACCACAGCCTTCCATGTGGCTCTTGCAGGTGGACAAGACTGAGCTGTGTGGCTTGGTGTTCCTTGGGCTCAAAACATGATTAAAATAGAAATATCCTCTCATGAGATACTGTGGTGGGCCCGTGTTTCCTGTATTTCCTTTGGCCCAGCTCTATTCCTCTTGACCACTAAACATTCTTGCTGGGCTCCAGAGCATCCAGAAGTACATATCCAGACCCTTCCTCATGGAAGATGCTTGTCCTCCTGGCAGCTCTATTGGACAGGAGGCCAAGACATCCCTTTACCCAGCATCTTCCTGCTTGATTCTTTCTTGTTCGGAAAGGGTGAGAGAGATTCAAGGTAATTAGAAGACATTATTGAGGATTTCTTTTGAAACACCACATGTGAGGATTTGTCTGATACTTGCTTTGGTATCTGATATTGGAGTTCCAGCAAAACTGGGGCAAAGAAAGTCCATTTCTTATATCACATGACTCCAGCCACTGTGGGAAGAATGGTCTGCATTGGAGTAAGAGAGGAAGGGATGAGAATGGGTGGGCAACAGTAGCAGGGCAGGTGAGACACAATGGCTGCTTGGAAGAAAGGTATTGATGAGCAGAAGGAATTAGGATGTTTTGAAGATGGAGCTGCAAGAACTTATGATTGGTTTGGCTATTGGGGGTAGTGAGAAATTAAGGTAGACTTTGAACTTTAAGCCCAAGCCAGTGAACAGAAAGAAGTGTCATTCTCTGAAAAGCATGAGAACACAGAATATTGCATCCAGGGTGTGGATGGGGGTGGGTGAAAAGGAAGATTTATGAATGAATTAATCTGTTCTGTGTATTTTAAGTTTTAGAGTTGGATTTATGAGTCTGGAGTTCAAGGAGGGTTCAGGACTGGAGCCATATATTTTGAACTCATCAACAGACAGAAGATTTTAAATCCATGGGATTGGATGAGATTACTTAGGGAAAAAAGCATATGTAGTGAAGAGTAGATATTCTATAGCTAAGCCCTTGGACACAGAATGAGAAGGTGTGTTCGGTGGAATGAATGGAGTTACAGGAAAGTGTGGTGTGTGGAAGCTGCACAGAGTCTAATAAGAAGAAGCCAGATGATTGTTTTCTGAATCTGGCAAGAAGAAATTGTTGGTGATCTTGAAAAGAGTAGTTAGTTTCATTGGAGTAGCAGAAGCAAAAATATGATGGGAGTGGCTTGAAGAGATTAAGAAAAACGAAGGAGAGAGGGAAGGGGGTGGAGGTAGGGGTAGGAAGCTGAGGAAGGGGGGAGGAGGAGGGTCAAGGAGATATCAAAGTGTGCACTGAGTAGATTGTAGGTTCATATGTTCTTTTTCTCTATTTTTATCAATATTTCCAATAAAAATATTAGATAAAAAAAGTAAAAAAAGAAATAAGTCCATGACCTGTTAGACTCTTTGCTTCTGGGTGATAAAAATGGAGTTCCAATGCATTATGAATGCTTTTGGCATTCTTCGTGAAAAGAAATAAACATTATGGAGAAAGAAACTTGGCAACATGATTACAAGTCTTTGCTGAAGCAGGACTTCTTTGTTGAAAAAATTTTTTGTTAATGTTTATTCATGAGAGAGAGAGAGAGAGACAGAGCATGAGCAGGAGAGGGGCAGAGAGAGAGGGAGACACAGAATTGGAAGCAGGCTCCAGGCTCTGAACTGTCAGCTCAGAGCCCAACATGGGGCTGGAACTCATGAACTTCAAGATCATGACCTGAGCTGAAGTCGGACGCTTAACCACCCAGCCTCCCCTGTTTGTTTGTTTTTAAATAATAATCATTAGTGCTACACACCTTAAATTAAAATAGTGAAAAACCAAAACACAATACCAAATGCTGATGAGGATGTGGACAAATGACAGCTCACATTCACTGCTGATGGGAATGCAAAATGGTACAGCTACTTGGGTAGACACAAAACTAAACATCATCTTACCATATAACCCAGCAATTGTACCCTGATACTTACTCAAATAAGTTGAAAACATAGGCATAGAAAAACCTGCACATGGTGAGGGGTGCGTGGGTGGCTCAATCAGTTAAGCGTTCGACTTCAGCTCAGGTCAGAATCTCGTGGTTCATGAGTTCAATCCCCGTGTCAGGATCTGTGCTGACAGCTCAGAGCCTGGAGCCTGCTTCGGATTCTCTGTCTCCCTCCCTCTCTGCCCCTCCCCCACTTGCACTCTGTCTCTCCCTCTCTCAAAAATAAATTTAAAAAATTTTTTAAAAACCCTGCACATGGATAGCAGCCTTATGCATAATTTCCAAAACTGGGAAACAAGCAAGATATCCTTCAATAGATGGAACATCCAGACAATGGGATAGTATTCAATGCTAAAAATAAATGAGCTATCAAGTCATGAAAAGACATCGTGGAAACTTAAGTACATATCACTAAGTGAAAGAAGCCAGTCTGAAAAGACTATATACTCTATGATTGTAACTATATATATAGCATGGGTTGCCAGGGGTTAGTGGGAGGGAGGCATAAATAGCAATCTCACAGAGGGTCTTTAGAGTAGTGAGACTATACGATACTATACGATACTATAATGGTGGATACATATCACTATACATTTGTCAAAACCCATAGAATGTACAAGACCAAGAGTGAACCCTAATGTAAACTGTGGAGTTTGGGTGACAGTGATGTGTCAGTATTGGTTTAGGGATATAACAAATGTATCAGTGTCATGTGGGACGTTTATAGTGAAGGTAGGTATTTTTAGAGGTAGAGGGAGTATATGGAAACTATGCTTTCCTTTCCATTTTGCTGTGGACCTAAAACTGCTTTAGAAAAAAAACAAATTCTTGGGCGCCTGGGTGGCTCAGTTGGTTAAGTGTCCAACTCTTGGTTTCAACTCAGGTCATCTCATGGCCTATGGGTTCGAGCCCTGCATCGGGCTCTGCACTGGGAGCCTGCTTGGAATTCTCTCTCTCATTCTCTCTCTGCCCCTTCCCCACTTGCACTGTCTCTGTCTCTCTCAAAATAAATAAATAAACTTTCAAAAAGAAATAACTTCTATTAAAAATAATTAGTAGTATTTAAATAATAAGAGGTTTCTGCAGAGATTCAGATTCCTGAAATTTATTCCATTCATTTCAGTATTGCCAAATTTTACAGGTGGAAGGGCCATGCACAGTTCCAACAATTTCATTAAAATGATTCATTTCTTTTTACTTAAATTTAGTGATTTGAACATACATCAAACCCTAGTGAAGAAAACCTTTTCCTTTTTAACCAACTTTCTCAATCATGCAACACTGACACATAATCAGGATTATCACAATCTATTACTCAGAGATGGAGTATTTGCAGTCATTGTAAATGATGATGTAGAATCTTTTGAAATATGGAAAGTAACATTAAATGAAAACATACAGAAAATAAAGGGATGATTGTTACTGTAAAGATGCACAAAACTGGACAATGGTTTGCAAAAAAAAAAAAAATGCAAATCAACATTAGTCATTTTTTCCCCTTCTGTGTTCCAAAACAATTAACCATGTAATATAGATTTTTTTTATAGCAGATTTTTTTTCCCCAGCAGAATGGCTTATTTTGTTGCACTTAGTTGATTTTGTTTTCATCGCTAAGTACTTTTAGTTATTTTCGGGTTATAAAGGAGCCCATTGCTGTGAAAAATTTGAAATATCTGTAAGTTTCCTCAGCACATCTGACACCTATTCCTCTCTTTCATGGTTGCTCTTCCTCCGACCATCTAGTCTAGCGTAACTGTTTCCTAATTGATCCTGCTTATTTCTACAAAACAGAAAAAAAACATGATGTAAATTTTGTGCTCTGTGGTTCAAAGACTGGGTTACACATTTCATCCAAGTATGAGAGCCTATTGTGTGGTGTGTTTCTCTCTGGAACCCAGTTTATATCCACAGTGCTCTGGGGAAACCCGTTTCTGAAGGGAGGAAGACAAGAATAATGCAGATGAAATTTGAGGTCCTTATGTGTCCTTCACACCTCTCTAGTCCCTGTCCCATCCCCCTCACTCAGAATTATGTGTTTTCTTTCCTTCATTTTCTCCGCTCCAGCTTTGCTCTCTTCAAACATGTCTCATTTCTTCTCCTCGTTTCTCCCAGGTGCCTAGAAGACACCCCCGCCAGCCATTGTGTTGACTAACACTTATTCAGTCTTCAGGCAAAAGCCATAACTCTTAAATTAGCTTTCCCAGACCCCACTGCAGTCAGTTAATTATCACGTTTCAGGTCTGTTTTAAGACGGAAGCTCTTAGGTCTGCTGGCTGGCACTGTGCTATTTTGTGTAGCGCCGCATTCCCAGTGCCCTGCACGCTGCCTGGTCCATAGTAGGTGCTCACACATGTATCTGGTGTAAATGGCTAGCACTGAGCGCTCAGGAATGCTTCCTGGAGAGGTCACAGCAGGAGAAGTGATCTGCTCACTGTCGTTTCCCGTTACTTATGCACAGGATTCTCATAGCTGTACCCCATCACACACGCATTGAAAATTAGTTTTCTTAACATTGGCTGTTTGAAATCAAGATGTAAACTTACACTTTCCCAAAGTCTCTCTTTTGAAAAGTTCTGTGCCGGCTAGAATTGTCTTCATGAATCGCCCATGGCTGAATCTAATAAAAATAATTTATCTATGTTGCAGTTTCAGCTTATAAAAGTTTCTGGAATCCGACAGATTTTAGCTATTTCTTGAATTGTACAGATGTCTTGCTTAAAAAAAAAATTACAACACCATATGTTCTCTGTTCCCCTGAGTGGGTTTCAGGGAAGTTTTAATAGTTAAAGTAGGTTTTTTCTTTCTTTTGAAACCTAGCATGTGGATTTAGTGCTTATTAAAGTGAGAGACTGAGTGTAGTGGTTTGATTTAGGATTAGAAACGGGAGCTGGACTAAAAGCTTAGTTCCGTCGCTGTGCCAAGAACCCTCCCCTGAACAACTCTCAGCCTCACTGCACGTTGCAGATAGCCCTTTGCATGCATTGTTTTCCAGCCTTTACCATTTGCTCGCTTAGGCACATAGAAGCCCGCATCATCAGCTCTGTTCAAGGAGGCTGTGTTCTAATGCTCTGCCAAAAAAGGCCTATTTAACAGATGGATATGTTTACTATTTGAGTCGTTCATTCTGTCTTTCCATGACACAAACCTTCTGAAACTACCAACTGCAGGCCTTTAATTTTTAAAAATTCACACTGTGTGGCAGAGTACACCCAACTATTAAACACATAAACCAAGTAGCCACAGTCTTGTTGTGCAAACAAACCTATGTGTGAAGTCTGACGCTGCCTGGCCACTCCATGTTATTAAGGCAACTCCCCCCCCTCCACCAATGACCAAAATCAGTCTGTTAAGGAAAATATTGCACCAGTTTTTCATGACATCAACAATTATTAGCCAAGGGTAACATGCTTTTCCACAATTTAAAAAATATATTCAGAGAGAATCCAAAAAACATTATTGATATCTGATCTTCTAGTACTGTTGGGCAAAACTACCCAAGGATGCAGTACCTAAACAAGATGTGGGCCAGGGCTCTGCAGCAACACTGAAGACCTGGTCCGTGAGATCCTCATACTACCTTCCCTGGCTTGAAAATAAGGAGGGGTAAAGGTTCCAGAAAGAACTCAGCTCTAGAATCACATGGTACCTCATTCCACACCAGGGGATGACAAACTTTGTGCTTGAGGGCCAAATCTGGCCCACCACATGTATTTTATTTACTTACTTATTTTGTTATAATTATTTTTTGAGAGAGAGAGAGAGAGTGAAAGAGAGAGCACAAGGGAGGAGCAGAGAGAGAGGGAGAGAGGGACCTTTAAGCAGGCTCCATGCCCAGTGTGGAGCCCAGTGTAGGTCTCTGTCCCAGGTCTGTGAGATCATGACCTGAGCCAAAATCAAGAGTCAGTTGAACAACTGACTAAGCCACCCAGATGCCCCCACCACTTGTATTTATAAATAAGTTTTTTACTAGAATATCACCACCACTCATCTATTTACAAATAGTCTATGGCTGGTTTTGCACAATGATGGCAGAGATGAGTAGTTGTGACAAAGAGTATTTGGCCTGCAAAGCTGAAAACATTTTTTATCTGGACCTTTACAGAAAACGTTTATTGACCTCTCTTCTAAATCAAGAATGGCCAGTCTTTCAAACTGTGGTCTCAAGTCATTGAATTCTAGTTTCCCTGTTACAAGGCTAAAAACCAAAAACCAAAAACCAAGCCAAACAACAAAAAGAGTGGTAGGTCATATGAGGTAAAGTGGGGATGAGAAAACCTTAAAAGGTGTTTTATTTATTTATTTATTTATTTTAAAATAATTTTATTTTATTTATGTATTTTGAGAGAGAGCGCAAGGGAGGGGAAGATAGAGAGGGAGAGAGAAAATCCTAAACTAGCTCTGCACTATCAGCACCGAGCATGACATGGGACTTAAGAACCAGGAACCATGAGATCATGACCTCAGCTGAAATCCAGAGTCAAATGCTCACCGACTAAGCCACCCCGGCATCCCTCAAAATGCTTTAAAGTAAGAATCATAGGGGCGCCTGGGTGGCTTAGTTGGTTAAGCGTCCGACTTCGGCTCAGGTCATGATCTCACAGTTTGTGGGTTTGAGCCCCGTATCGGGCTCTGTGCAAGCAGCTCAGAGCCTGGAGCCTATTTCGGCTTCTGTGTCTCCCATTCTCTCTGCCCCTCCCCTGCTCATGCTCTGTCTCTCTGTGTTTCAAAAAAATAAATACAAACTATAATTTTTTTTTTTAAAGTAAGAATCATAGGTATGGAAAAAGTGGTAATCACTCCAGGTGATACCAAAAATTGTCCCACAGATCATTGCTGGTATATATAGGGATCAACAGAGAGGCTAAGGTAGTTGGTATATAGGATATGAATTATGAAGAAAGTAAATAAATAGGTCAGTAGGTCAAGACAGCTTCTCCCCGCTCATCCTTTTGACCCTCTTTTAGTCTTGGACTATGCCTGTTCACCAGCCAATCGGTATTCATTTCTATTACCTGGTAACAAGTTGGGGCCAATTCTCTCCAAAGTTATTTTAGTTGCCTTCTTGAGGTTTCGAAGGCATTTTGACTTTAGAACTTCACCACTTAGGGAGTGCCTAGGATTTTACATACAAGTCTAGGAGTCCTTTCTAGCTGTGTATATGTGTACGTATGTATCTACAAAATATTTTTTAGTTGGTCCATTTTTACTCTATTAATATATTTTAAATACCCAAAACCTTTCAAAGAATTCCCCTATGTAATTTGTGTTTCTTAACAAAATCTATATGGTTTCATAGGAAAATCTTCTAGATACTAGAGGCACTTGCTTTTTTAATGATCCAAAAGAATATCAATGTGTTTAATATTTTTAAATGGATGGCTCAAAATCTATTGTGCAGCATGAACAAAGAATGATAAAAGATTGTGAAAATGAGGCTGCCACTTAGTGATTATAAGCAAATTTTTTAGCCACCATTAGTCTTAGTTTCCCCATAAGTAATATGGCTATAATAATAGTACCTAACTTGGCATTGGTATAGCAAATAAGTCAATAATGCAAGTAATGTGCTTGCAGCAGGCTATTATTTTTATTATAATTATCGGGTCGCTTTGACAACTCTGTAAAGTTCAGCCGTACGACAAGAAAAGAACGTCAGGACATTTGCCACATAATTGTGCATCAGTCTAAGTGGAACATTTCCCACCAAAAGTGAAAATAGCCCAGTCTGGCATTTCTGGGGTGGGAAGGAAAAAAACAATCATTTGTCAAAGACACCGTTTTATGATGATTTAACTAGGCACAAGTTGAATTTGTGGCTTGGTCAAGGAGAGAAATATTTGCAAAACATCTCAAAGATGACAGTGATCTATCCACATTGCCATTGGTTGCCATTTAAAATTGATAACGCTATGCTGCCACGTATTTCTGAGAAAATAAGCCCAGTTTTCCTAGCACATTCATTTCTCTTTCTGAATGTTCAGAGCTTTTTTAACTCTCTTACAGTGCCATGTGGGGAATTCTTTGTCTACAAAATTACATGGCACACATCAGCAAAACTCTGATTTCTCTTTATTCTGCTTCAGGTTTGAAGCCTGAGTTATCTTCTCAAATGCTTTATTCCACTGTTATGCCAAGTTTGGTGTTAAGTAAAGGGGTCTTCCTTGTCAAAAGCAACCTATCCAGTAAATTGCAGGAATTAAAATGGACATATTCTTTCTTTGGTTTACTTAATAAATTATGTTGATATGAGAAAATATATATACATTTTTTAAAATAAAATTTGTTGCATCATTATTAGTGAAATGCATACCACTTGGGCCTAAATTGAACAAAGTTTTTTTTTTTTTTTTTAAATGTTTTATTTATTTCTAGGAGAGAGAGAGAGAGACAGCATGAGCAGGGGAGGGTCAGAGAGAGAGGGAGTCACAGACTGAAACAGGCTCCAGGCTCTGACCTGGCAGTCAGCACAGAGCCCGACGCGGGGCTCGAACCCACGAACCGTGAGATCATGACCTAAGCGAAAGTCGCACGCTTAACCGGCTAAGCCACCCAGGCGCCCCTAAATTGAACAAAGTTTTATAATCATCGTAGTCAAGTTCAAATGAAGGTTGCTTATGGGAATGACATCTAAGGTAGATCTTAATTTACTGGAACTGTTTTCCCCAGTCCTTTTGTTCTCATGATATTTAGTGTATGGCTAATTCACAGGGATTTGACAACATAATATTTTTGAAATAATCCATCACACTCATGCACACCAGGATATAATTGAAATGCATAGGGCGCTTCCTAGAAAAAAAACAAAAGATGTTTTGTACAGACTACATCTGAATTCATGTCAGTTTTGATATTAACCTAACTATATCCAACAGCATTGCTATAGCTATGAAACACTTGAAGACCATTATTTTTTTTTTTGCTTTTTTAAAGCATAAAGTAAATCTTTAACATTTCAATATACAAATGATGCTCGCTGCAATAGTTCTGCCTCATCTTAAATGAGAAAGCATTCTATATGCTTCGAGAGAACTCACATCAGTGATCACTGCAAAGTGAGACTTTGCTATTCCACTTCATGAGCCACTTGGAATTTCCCAGTTAAGTTTCAAAGTCAATATATTTCTGTTATTTGCTGTTTGTTTTTTGGTATTAAAATACTTTATCATCATTAAATGGAATAGACTAGATTTATTGTATGGGATTTCTCCAAATCAGCATACAGATTTTGGCTTATAGGTAATGGAAAGCAATGAAGAAACACTGGCTTGGTTATTTCTATTAAGGATATATATCTATATAAGTGTAGCAATAGCAAAACTTCTCTGTTTGTCAAAACATTTTTCTTTCCTTTGTTGGTACCACTTCCTTTGGAAGATTTGAAGACTCCTAATTTTTTTTTTTTTAATTAAAATATCTAGAAAATAGTTTGTCACTTTCTTAAAAGTTAAAGATAAATTCATAAATGTATCATACGGTCAAGCACTTCCAGTATTAGGTATATACCAAAGTGAAATAAAAACATATGTCCACATAATAATTTGTACATGAAAGTTGATAGCAGCATTATTCAAAATAGCCTCAAACTAGAAACAGTGCAAATGTCCATCAAGTGCTGAAATATCCATATGATGGAATACTATTTAATAATAAAAAGTAACAAGCTACTGATAGATGCCAGCAACATGGATGGATGTCAAAACCATTGTGGTCTGTTCTTCTAAGATCAGGAATGAAATAAGGGTTCTAGTCATTTCTACTAACATAACATTGAAAGCCTTAGCCCAGAGCAATTAGACAAGAAAAAAAAAGTATCCAAATCAAAACAGAAGTAAAATTGTCTTTGTTTGCAGATGGCATACTGTATATAGAAAACTCTAAAGATTCCACCAAAAATTCCCAAGAACTTAGTACTGATAAATTCAATGAAGTTGCAGGATACAAGATCAATATACAAAAATCAGTTGTGTTTCTATACACTAACAATGAACTCTTAAAAAAAAAAAAACATTTAAGGAAAGAATCTCACTTACAATAGCATCAAAAAGAATAAAATAATTAGGAATAAATTTAATGTAGGAGATAAAATATGTATACACTGAAAATTATAACACATTGATGAAAGAAATTGAAGAAGATACAAATAAATAGGAATATAGCTCATGTTCATGGATTGGAAAAACTAACATGTTAAAATCGCCAAACTAGTTTTGGGGCACCTTGGTGGCTCAGTCAGTTAAGCCTCCGACTTCAGCTCAGGTCATTGATCTCATGGTTTGTGGGTTCGAGCCCTGCATGGGGCTCTGTGCTGACAGCTCAGAGCCTGGAGCTTGCTTCAAATTCTGTATCTCCCTCTCTCTCTGACTCTCCCCTGCTCACACTGTCTCTCTCTCTCTCTTTCTCTCTCTCTCTCTCAGAAATAAATAAAACATTTAAAAAATATATCCATACTATTTTAATTGACCTATAGCTTTGATGCAACCTCTGTCAAGATTCCAGTGGCACTACACAGAAATAGAAAAAAAAATCCTAAATTTTGTATGGAACCATGAAAGACCGCAACTAACTAAAGCCATCTTGAGTTAGAAATGCAAAGCTAGAGAGATCACACTTTCTGATTTCAAACTATATTGCAAAGCTATAGTAAAACAAACAGAACAGATACATAGATGAATGATACAGAATAGTGAGCCCAGAAATAAACTCACACATATGTGGTCAACTAGTCTTTGCCAGAGGTGCCAAGAATACATTTATAGGAATGGATGTTGTCTTCAATAAATGGTATTGGGAAAACTAAATATCTACATGCAAAAGAATGAAATTGGACCCCATCTTATACTACACACAAAAATCAACTCAGAATGGATTGAAGACTTTAAGAGCTGAAACCATAAAATTTCTATAAGAAAACATAGAGGGTATGCTCCTTTGGTCTTGGCAATGAGTTTGGATTTCTCAGCAAAAACATAGGCAACAAAAGCAAAAATAACCAGATAGGACTATATCAAGCTAAAAAGTTTCCACACAGCAAATAAAACAGTTAATAAAATGATGAATGGAAAGGGAATCTAGGAATGAGAGAAAATATTTGCAACCTCTATATCCAATAAGGAGTAAATATCCAAGATATATATGGTAAACTTAGAACTCAACAGTGAAAAATACAAATAACCATAATTAAAAATGGAAAAGGGTCTAAATAGAAATTTTTCCAAAGAATACAAACAAATTGGGGCACCTTGGTGGCTCAGTTGGTTAAGCATCCAACTCTTGGTTTTGGCTCAGGTCATGATCTCATGGTTTGTGGGATCGAGCTCTACGTTGGGCTCTGTGCTGGCAGTATGGGGCCTGCTTGGGTTCTCTCTCTTTCCCACTCTCTCTGCCCATTCCCCCACTCACACAGTTTCTGACTCTCTCAAAATAAATAAGTAAACTTAAAAAAAAAAGAATACAAACAAATTGCCAGTAAGTATATTGAAATGTTCTAATATTAATAATCATCAGGGAAATGCAAATCAGAACTATAATGAGATATTACATCATGCTTGCTAGGAAGTCTATTATTGAAAAGACAAGGATAACATATGTTGGCAAGGATGTGGAGAAAAGGGAAGTATGAGTTATGCGCTAAAAGAACACCTTATTTGGAAAAATGGGAAATCATTAAGAAGTACCACAAAGATTTTTTGGAACTGTAAAAGAAATATAGACAAGTCCCTCAGGAGTCCAGGGGGTGAAAGTCATTGCAAATGGCAGGAATAATTCATAAAGAAGCAATATTTATTTTAAAAAAAGATAGCCAATTTGTGGCAAAGAAATATAAGCTAAGGGCCACCCCATGGAGAGGAAGAACCAAGTCAAAGCCAAATCAAAGGTGGGAGTAAAGTATGTGTTGGCACAAGCGAAACCCAGTCCACAACGAAGGAGGAGAAGATTAACAGAGCTCCTTCAAGTTTCATGGGAAACAGGAAGTCAAGTTAAGATTCAAGAGTCATAAGACAAATGAGATTTATTAGATAGAATATGTGGTGGTGACCACAGTCAATTTGTGGATAGGCAACTGGAAAAAGAAAGATCAAGTAGGAATGTATTGCAAAAACAAACAAAAAAAAGTAACAGTGTTTTTGACTCAATGGGAACAAAAAGGAATAGCAGTCATAACATTTTTTCAAATGCAGAAGAGTCAGACTAGATAGTCATTATTTCATATCAATTTATGATTGATAAATTTCTTCCTCATTTTGTGAGATAGGAACCTGATAGATGAAACAAGTTGAATCTCGAAAAGTCATGTTTGCCCAACAGTACACATGGCTGAGGTTGAAGAATATGCCTCATGACTCCAAATCTGGGAAAGTATTTTTTTGTACCCAAAGTTGTAAAACCAAAGATCTCTATGATTCAGACTGACAGTACCAATGGCTGAGGTAGATAAGGTAAAAGGGAAAAAAATGATGTAAACATTATGAAGACTGGCAATTGACTTTGAACTTACTGCTGTCCTGGGTCAAAATGGAGAGTAGCGGAGACTGTGAGAAATTATTTTTCTTATTTTTTTAGTGTTTATTCATTTAAGAGACAAAGCCTGAGCAGGGGAGGAACAGAGAGAGAGGGAGACACAGAATCTGAAGTAGGCTCCAGTGTCTGAGCTGTCAGCACAGAGCCTGATTTGGGGCTCGAATTTATGGGAGAAATGTGAACTTTCACTTACCAAAACCAAAACATAAGAGCCAATCTTGATTATTCCCCATTTGTATTCCCTACAGTCAAATCCTGAACACTTTACCTTCAAACCATCTGAAGAATTTGATCACTTTCTCACAATGCCTGCATTGCCTTCAAGTCACCATCATCCCTCTCACTTAAAATATGCCTTCCCAGCTGTTCTCCAAAAGCTCACTCTTTTTTTTTTTTTTCCCCTAGGAGAGAGAGAGAGAGAGAGAGAGAGAGAGACAGCGTGAGCAGGGGAGGGTCAGAGAGAGAGAGGGAGTCACAGACTGAAACAGGCTCCAGGCTCTGAGCTGGCAGTCAGCACAGAGCCCGACGCGGGGCTCAAACCCACGAACCGCGAGATCATGACCTAAGTGAAAGTCGGACGCTTAATCAACTAAGCCACCCAGGCGCCCGTCCAAAAGCTCACTCTTGATTATGTAAACTTCTCAGAATTTATTTTGCAGTTTTTCAAAAGATGGTTTTAAAAAAGTAAAAATGCCAGCCATAGCTTGAGGAAAAACACTTTTATTATATGAATTTGAAAAAGAACTTATAATCAGAATTGTTTAATTATTGTATAATAAGTCAATAATAATAAAAGATAAACAATTCAGTTTAAAATGTGGCCAAAAGATTTGAATAGACACTTCACACTAAAGAGACCCAGTGACCAAAATCATACCAAAAGACTCATTAGGGAAATGCAAGTTAAAACCATACTGAGATACTACCATATAGCCATCAAAGTGATGATTCATAGCTTGGGGAAAACATTTGTAATTCATGTATATCATCTACTTCTGTGTAATAGATTTTGATACATTCAGCAGCTTAAAACAAGATAATCTCATAATTTCTGTGCATCAGGAGTTTGGGCATGGCTCAGCTGTGTGCTTTAGAATCTCTCACGATGCAGTAATAAAGATTTCAGCCAGGGCTGGAATATCATCTGAAGGTTGTAGATGAAAGAGATCTTCTTCCAAGCTCACATGGTGATTGGCAGAATTGAGTTCTTCCAAGGAAGCTGGATGAAGAGCCCTGACCTGCCTTAGTCCCTCGAATTGGGGCCTTTCCAGCATGGCAGTTTTTGCTTCATCAATGTATACATGCCAGCAAGGCAATAGAGTCTACTAGCAAGATGTGAAATACCATTTTATGTAACCTAAACACAGTAGCGACATATCATTTTTGCCTCTTATTAATTAGAAACAAGCCACAAGTCCTACCTACCAGCACCCGAGAGAAGGGTGAATGCAGAGAAGTGGAGATCATTGGCAACTGTCTTAGGAGCTACCTATCATGTGCATGTCTGACAAAGAACTTGTAGAATATTAATGAACTTCTATAACTCAATAAATAGTGTTATATATATGACTTAGTTAAAATATGGGGAAAGACTTAAGTAGGCACTACTCAAAAGAAGATATCTGAGAGCCAACATGAATATGAAAAGGTGCACTAACATCATTAGTCATCTGAAAATTCAAACTAAAACCACAAAGAGATTCTGCTACACACCCACCAGAATGGCTAAATTTAAGCAGCTGACAATACTCACTATTGTCAAGGAGGGAGAGTGGCCGAGATTCTCCTTGTTACTCATGGGAGTGTAAACCACATTGAAAAACACATTGGTAATATCTAATAAAGATAAAGACACCTACCCCTGACACAACAGTTTCACTCCTAGATATTTCTTCTCTCAGAGAAGTTAATACATGTGTACACACACACACACACACACACACACACACACACACACAAAGAACTTTATTCATAATAGCCCCAAACTAGAAAATACCAAAGACCATCAACAGAAGAATTCAATAGAGAGTAGTATATTTATATGAATCATTACACAGCAGATTTTAATAAGGACAAGCTACTGACACAATAACATGAATGAATTTCAAAAACACTGCTTAAAAGAAGTCAGAAATGAACAAAAATTCATACTGAAGTATTCTATTTTTACAAAATACAAAAAGAGGCTAAATTAGTCTATGATGGTAGAAGTCAGCAAAATTGTCATTTCTAGGAAGGGTTGAGAGAGATGTTTTTGATTCAGAAGGACCATGTGGAAATGTTCTGGGTGTGATGGATGTGTTTTATATATTCATCTAGGTCGTGGATGTGTCGATGTACACGTGTGTAAATAGTCACTTAAAATGTGTGCATCTTCCTGTATGCCTATTTTAGCTTAATAAATTAGAGAGAGGAAAACATGACAACACTTTGATGTACATTCACATCATTTAGGGATCTTGTTACAATTCAAAGCCTGACATAGGCTTGAGATTCTACTCTACCAGCCAACTCTAGGTACTACTGCTGTGGAAGCAGCCAATGCAGGCTTCTCTGGAGACTCCCCCTCTTCCTTACCATGTCCAGACTCTTAAGATTCTAGAGGCGTGCCTGGGTGGCTCGGTCCGTTAAGTGTCCGACTTCAGCTCAGGTCATGATCTCACGGTTCATGGGTTCGAGCCCCACGTTCGACTCTGTGCTGACTACCAGCTCAGAGCCTGGAGTCTGTTTCAGATTCTGTGTCTCCCTATGTCTCTGACCCTCCCCTGCTCACGCTGTCTCTCTCTCTTTCTCAGAAATAAATAAAACACTAAAAAAAAAAAAAAGATTCTGGAGACTCACTAATTTTCCTACCGAGTGAACGTCTTATCTCCTGCTGGGGATTTGCCTACATCTGGCGGTTTGAATCAGAATTCAGTAGGCCAAGAACTCAGTGTTTTTGAGGAGCTGAGAGAACCCCCCCAACTGCCACCACCCCCAGACAAACCAGAGGCTATTGAGGGGATCAGAATAAAATCTTGTCTCAGCGATATCTCGGGGGTAGATGATCTTTGACTATCACATAGGGCCAAAGGCACGCTGCTTAAGTGAAACAGACTTAACAGAGACTGGGTCTGGTAAGTGAGGAAATCATAATCTGGGGCTCATACTGTTCTGTGTCATGAACCCAGACCTGAACTTTTCCAGACAGTCACACCTATATATTTTTTAAACCTAGGAATCTATTTCAGGGCCACAGAAGGTCAGCTTGGGTGCTAATAGCATTTACATTTTATATTGTGGGCTATGAAGAGTACATTAGACACCTGATAAATGATAGCTATATTGTTAGTTTGGCCATATAAAACATTGAAAATGAGACTAGTTCATACTTGGAAAGTCTATTACTCACATCCTTCTTTGAACAGCAAAAACTCTGATCTTTGATGGCTTATTTTCTTAATACTTTTGGCTTCCTTTATGAATAAGCCACTTTCCCCAATATCTGAAGATTCTCTGAGGTGATGGTATTATTCCTTATTGTAAACTAACAAAATGTATTCATTTAACAAAATAATCTGTTGTGATTACATTTAAACAAAATATATTCATTGGCAGTGGCGAGATAATAAAATATGAACAAAAGATGTTTACTAGATAATTTAATATTATTAATTGAAGCAGTTTGCTACAGTAAAATGTATGAAGACTTGGACAAGATTTGCCAGCTATAAAATTTAGGCAAGTTACCTGTCTATAAAATGGAGATAATATCTATCCCACAATACTTTTAAGGAAGGTGATATCTGTAAAACACGAATTGTAATGCATAGCATGATGTAGATGTTTAATAAGTTTAAATTCCCTTCTCTCCACCCATCTCTGATTTGATCCAGAACACTAATCTCTAACCATCTCCATTCCCTGGTATAAGTCCCCTATGAAAAGTACTACACCAAGCATTTAATCAACTTCTAATTCTATGAGAAACTAGGTAACACTAAATATTATATATTTGTAAACCGTGTTTTCCTTCTGATAATCACAGAAATTGGTTTAAGTATAAAGCAGTCAGTGAGCACTGAGAGTATCTAACTGTGATCTTCATTATTTTTGTATCTTCATTTATTTTAAAAGTAATTATTAAAAATAAGGTAAATTTTCTTTTAGAAAACTAACCAAACCACATTTAGTAACAAGAATATGACAATCTTACTCTTGGGGGAATTTGTTTAAAAAAAAAAGATTAAATTGCCTTTTTCTGGTCATATTTGTTTTTTTCCACCGGCCTGTCCTCCACTCCACCATTCTGCACAGGGAATGTTAAAAACAGGCTGGAGGTGGGGCGCTTGGGTGGCTCAGTCAGTTGGATATCTGACTTCAGCTCAGGTCATGATCTCATGTTTCATGAGTTCGAGCTCCGCATTGGCCTCTGTGCTGACAGCTCAGAGCCTGGAGCCTGCTTCAGATTCTGTGTCTCCCTCTCTCTCTGCCCCTCCCCCACTTGCATTCTGTCTCTCAAAAATAAAATAAAATGATTTTTAAAAAATTTAAAAGCAGGCTGGAGGGAGGATAGATCAACATGCCCCTCCCACAGAAACCACGCCTAAATATATATGGGGACCAAAAGTAATATAAAACAAAGCCTCCAGGGTTAAACTGCAAATAGTCACTTAACAATTCTAAGAGATTTTCACAACCTGAGAAGGAAAGAAGATATAGTGGCCAGAGGAACCAATGGGTGATGGTGGGGGACCAAGGGAGAGGAGAAGGATTATTGTCCTCAAAGAGGTGGTCACATGAAGAGAGGGCTAAATTTAGGGACTAAGATGTCTGACAGTGGAATTGCTACTTGTTCAGCTGTGTCCTTACTTTTTTCAAAAAGTATCTTTTTCTTGACTATAAATGTAGTCAAGGTTTTTGTTGCAAAATTTAAGACAGTGCAATTACTGCAAAAATTTTTACGTACTTTTTGTTCTTCTATTTTGTACTTTCTTATATTTTGTATCAGTCAGGGTCCCACCAGGAAACAGAAGACACACCCAAATTAGGAAAAGAAAATTGGGGATTACTTACAAAGGAACTAATTGCAGTTGACCCCTTACAGTCCAAAATCCACGTATACCTTTTGACTCCCCCCAAATTTAACTGCTAATAGCCTAGAGTTGACTGGAAGCCTAACCGATAACATTAACAGTCAATTAACACATGTTTTATGTTATATATATATTATATACTGTAGTACTACAGTAAAATAAGCTAGAAAAAAGAAAATCTTATTAGGAGAATCATAAGAAAGAGAAAATACGTTTACACAACTGTACTGTATTTACTGGAAAAATTCTCATATAAATGGACCAGCACAGTTCAAACGCATGTTGTTTAAGGGTCAGCTGTACAAAAGTGTGGCTGTTGTAGGAGACCCACAAGACAAGAACCCAGGGCTAGCAGTGGAAGGGCTGTTACCAGAGGAGGTTGGGGAATTTTCCCAGAAGTCAGGAGGAGAGAGAGTGATACAGAAAAGGATGCTCTGTGAGGAGCATTAAGCCCTCTCTGATTTTCAAGAACACAGCCAGCTTGATATGCTCTCTCACAGGAAGACAATCAGGATTATAAATTCCCTGGGCTTCTTCCTTTTTTGGCTGGGGGGTTCCAGTCTTTTGTGTGGCTTCTCCATTAACTAAACCTACTATAAGTCAGAGAAAATGGGAACCCTTTAATATTACTTATGAGTTTGGGAAGTCCCCAGTAATTGATGGTGGTCTCAGATTCAATAATTTGTTAGAATGGCTCATTGAACTCAACAAAGCTAGTATATTCATGGTTTTGGTTTATTGGAGTGAAAGGAAAGCTCAAACTCTGTAAAGGGAAGAGATGCATAAGGCAGGACCAGGAGAGGCCAGACATAAGCTTCCTGTCATCCTCATCCAGTGGGATCATTTGGACAATATTTACTTCTCCCAGCAATAATGTGTGACAATACACACAAGAGTGTTGCCATCCGTGGAAGCTGACCATGGCTTGGTGTCCAGAGGTTTTCTTGAGGGTTGGTCACTTAGACAAAGCTGACTGCCCACATGACTGACCTTAGTCTCCAGCCCCTGCTGAGGGTAAGCTGACACCATGTGGCCCAAGGTGCTCACCATAAATCACATGGTTACCAAAGACTCTTGGAATGGCCCAGCACCCCCAGGCAAACAAAGTCAGCCCTTTTTAGACAACATATACTAAAGGCTAGAGTTTATCTCCCAAGATCTGGGGGTAAAGGGCTAAACCTCTGTGTGTGTGTGTGTGTGTGCGCGCGCGCGTGCGCATGCGTGCACATGTGTGTGCACAAAGTATATTATTTGCTACATAAGCTACTCATATAGCTTAATGGGACTGGCTATGTAATTTGTGGGGCCCAATGCCAGATGAAAATGGGGGGTGCCCCTGTTCAAAAATTATTACACATTTCAAGATGGTGACTAGGGAGCATTAAACCAAGCACGGGGCCCTTCTGAACATGAGAATGTGCACAACTGAGTAGGCCACATGCCAGTGAAGTTAGCCTTGTGGGTCAGCTCAGTTATTCACTCCTTGGGCCTACTTGCCCTCATTCTTATGGCACCATGTACTGGGGGGATTCCAGAGGCTGGACAAACCAATCCCCGCTCCTGAGGCATTTGCAGTTTGCTAGGGTAGAGAGTTAAATCCACAGATAGCTGTCATAGAAGCTAATCGTCTATGCACCTTCAGGAAGAAATAGGAAAACACTCTTGAAATTTAGAAAGATTTAAAATGTCCCAGCTGGGATTATTAACATAGTTGTTGCAAGGATCCAAGAGATAATGTTTATGAAAGCAGGTTGAATATATATATATACTTACATGCAATATATACCTCTATCTGGTAATAGCCAATTGAGTTTATAGANTTTTGGCTTTCCTTTTATTAGGAAAAAAAAAAAAAAGTAAGATACTGAAAGGACTGTGCTGTTGTGCTTCCAAAGGGCAAACCAACTAATTAGATGGGAAAAATACATGTTCCAGGAGCAATTGGAATGGCATGAGACTGAATCAGTCTGATGGCTCTTACCTACAGATTCAGCCCCAGGATTAAGCAGGCATAAGCAAGCAAACAAACAGACAAAATAAGGGGTGTTTTCTGCTACAATGACTGTGTGTGTAAGTACTTGACTGAATGTATTACTTCAAACAGTTATTTTGGCAATTCTGCCACTTTTGTAACTGCATAAAACCAGGTACCTATGGGAAAACACAGAGTGACAGGTTGACAAGAAACAAAAGATTTCAACAGGTAAAATCCACTGGTGCATCTCTATTCATGAAGGGAAAATGAAAAGCTCTAATGTATGTGAGGATTGGTTAATAATGGAGCTGGTCTCATTTCTGATGACATGTCCTCAAGAAAATTTGATTTTCCAGGAATCTCTTAAGAGTAACTCAATCACATACATTTCCTGACAAATTCTCAGAAGATAATGGTCAAATATAAGAATGTTGGATGAGGTCTTTGAGATGACCTGTCCCCATCCCAACCCCCTACCAGAGACATGGCCTTAGGCAATGGGAGGCTCCTAATCCCCCAGAACCCCCCATCTTTGAAATAACATAGGAGAATAGACCCCCACCACACCCACAGCTGGGGCCATTTCCAGGGACGCGGCTATGAGACAGACTTTCTGGAGTGACTTAACCCTGTCATGCCTCTATATAAACATTTAAGATTCTTGCAATGGGTGCCGAGCTCTGCTTGTCTGTGGCCCCCAGGATGAGCCTTGGAAGTAAGTTCCTTTGCTTCTTAAAACTGCCACCTGCCCATCTGGAATGGCCTGCCTCTGTCTTCTGTCTCTCTTTGCCCTCTGTGTAAGGGGCAGATTCAGATTTCACCCAGGGAGGTCATGAGGCTGCCAACCAATAAAGGAAAATCCACAGCGAGAGAGAACACACATAAGTCCCAAGATAGTGCCGAGCTGAATGGTTGCTAATAAATAGTGACTGGAGATTAATAATTAGACTTTTTAATAGCAAATAGACGGGTCCCACAAGAAGACTGAATGACACCTTAGGAGGCAAATACCACCGAATGTGGGAAAGGAAACCCCACAACTGATCCCGTCTGTCAACCTCTGGGTTGTTCTTTCGTTTAATCCATGTGACTTTTGTTAACTCTTACTTTTCTCCACCCACAGGTTAATGAAGTTACTGTTGTCTCCGGGATTAAGAAAACATGCTTCCTCTAATAAATCAAAGATCATCAGGTAAAACAACATTTAGGATTTCCTTACAGTATGAAAATAAAAGGCACTGCTTGGAGAGTGGGGCATTTTGACAAAGCCAATTCAGAATTCTTGAATTTAGATGTTGCTGCATTGCACTTGAGAAGAGAAGGAAACAAATCACAAGAGACTCTTAACAAAGAGGACAAACTGAGGATTTGATGGAGGGAAGAGGTGGGAGACGTTACAGTTGGGTGGTGGGTACTAAGGAGAGCACTTGTGATGAGCCCTGGCTGTTGCATATAAGTGGTAAATCATGGAATTCTACTCCTGAAACCAATATTGCACTGTATATTAACTAACTAAAATATAAAATTAAAAGTTCAATGTCAAATTTTAAACAATTAACCTCTTATAGTGGCCTGGCAAGGGACCTGTGATAACAGGTACAATATTAACCTGTTTGCAGCAATTTTACTTAAATAGGAAAAAAAAAAAGACATAAAAGACATCAAAAGCTCCGTAATCTCAGTTTTTTGAGAGGCAACAACTAGGGGCGCCTGGGTGTCTCAGTCAGTTGAGCGTCCGACTTCGGCTCAGGTCATGATCTCATGGTTCGTGGGTTCGAGCCCCGCGTCGAGCTCTGTGCTGACAGCCAGCTCAGAGCCTGGAGCCTGCTTCAGATTCTGTGTCTCCCTCTCTCTCTGACCCTCCCCTTCTCATGCTGTCTCTCTCTCAGAAAGAAATAAAACATTAAATTTTTTTTTTTAAAAAAAGAGAGGCAACAACTATAATGGAGCCATTTGATATTTATGTTTATATTGTATTTTGTAACTGGACTGGAATATCATATGTGAGATCCTTAATATTAACAGATTTTGTAAAGATTTATATTAGTAGGATTGCGTTTGTTGTTTTGCTTGTTGTTCTTGTTGTTTTTCTTGCTTTTATGGACGGTAGCATGCTTATGGGGCTCTGTGGGTACAGGTGCTTTTATTTTTTTATTTTTTATTATTATTTACTTACTTATTTATTTATTTATTTATTTTCATGTGTGCTTTTAAAAACTCTTTTCAGAGTGCCTGGGTGGCTCAGTCAGTTAAGCATCTGACTTTGAGTCGGGTCATGATCTCGCCGTTCATGGGTTCGAGCCCCGTGTCAGGTTCTGTGCTGACAGCTCAAAGTGTGGAGCCTACTTTCGATTCTGTGTCTCCCACTTTTTCTGCCCTCCACTTGGGCTCTCTCTCTCTCAAAAAATAAACATTTAAAAAAATTTTAAATAATAAAACATAAAAAAATCTTTTCAAGAGATTTGGAAAATGATAGAGAATGGCAGGGAGAAAAGGAGAAAATAGTTTTGGTCTTT
>NW_027527930.1:557485-591524 GCF_008692635.1 Crocuta crocuta | reverse complement strand
TTTAATTCTTAAACAACATTTCTCTCACACACTCATACATATTAAAAATAAAGATTAAAAAACAGATCCCCATCTAAAAAAACAGACCCTCAAACCAAAGCAAAGCACTTAAATGTTTAATTATGTGTATCTAAATTAGTTGTAGATGAGTTCTGGAAGAGCTTGCAAATATATTAAACTTTTATAAATTGCTAATACATTATAGTTTATAGATTAAACCATATTTATTTTGCCAAAGCAAACTCACTTTTTAACATGACATATATGTGTGTGTGTATATATGTATATATATATAATATATAAAATTTATACTTTAAACATATATATTTATAAAACAGAATTTAATTTCTTTTTTAGAATTCAATTTCAGTTGACTAAATACTCAATTTTATTTTCTCAAATACTTCTAAAAAAGGACCTACCTGCATTTTTCTATGAGTAAGTTAAGAATTCCCAAATTCAGTATGATGCTTGCCAGCATGGCATCCCTAATTTTATAAAATGATACACACTTCTTAAATTGGGTACTTCCCTTATTTTAACCACATGATGGATTTTCTTCATTTATTAAATGTAGCTAGTGTTCCCCAAAATGGAAGGTGGGACCTCAAAGTTTAAAGGTTAACATGAACATGGCATACTTTGGCCTATTTGATTTCTTTTCTCCTCCTCGGAGTTCTTACTATGCAATGCTGTGCCTCCTCCTTACAGTGGTAGGTCAGTTGCATTAAGGGTTGAACCGTAATGCCCTTAATTCTGATCCGGGGCCCGCCACGTGAGTTGCGTTGGCCAAAGAAATTGCTGGAGTCGTGACAAGACAAGCAGAGACTTGAAATGATGCTTGCACATCTCCATTTGTGTTCCCGCACCTCCTCCACTGATATGAGAATTTTTCCAGGCGAGAGGAGGAGGGACTTATGGAACAGAGCCAGCTTGCCCCAGCTGTGGCCATCCTAGATCAGCCAACAGTCAGCTCAGCCCAAAACTATGAAAGCCCAGTCAGGATCAGCAGAGGCACCTAGCCAACCACACCAGACTAGTGAGCAATAAACACTTATTATTATATCCCACTGAGGTTTTGTGATTGTTGATGATGGAGCATTATTATGGCAATAGATCCATCCGTTGCTGATACACTCACCCAAGGCACTGTTTCAAGTAACTGATTGCATTTGCAACCTAGGCAGCTTGCTCAATACCTGATATCTTTGAGTGATCTGAGACACTTTTGGAGAAGACAGTTTTACCTTTCAGAGCCTTGATTTCCTAAGCTATGAAATAAAATTATCAAACAGCCTCAGCTTCATAGTCACTTCTGTGTCTCTATTCTTCAAATGATAATCAGATTGATTTTCAAGGTGATGACTTCTTTTAAATGCACCTTTAGATGCCTTTTGCCAAACAAAGTTTATAGTTCTTTGTGGCTGGAACAGTCCTGAGCTACTGGGGGTGATTTTGTTTCTTTCCACTAACACTTACCTACAGAGAACTCCCCCACCCTGATGCCCAGTACCTCCCCCCACCTCATAGCAGAGGCAGCATTAGTGGTGGTTAACCTTGCTACCCTCAAAGCCAAAAAGCCTTCTTCACAGCCCAGCCCTACAATTTAGGGTTGTGTAAACGTGGGGAGTCATGTCGGGTCTCACTGTCTTCATTAGGTAATGCTAGTACTTACCTCAGTGGTTTGCTTTAAAAAAGTGAATGAGCTCATCTGTTTAATTTAATACATATATTAAGGATTCAGAATGGTGCCTGGCACACCTAATATTATTACACTTTGGCTATTGGAATAATGATCCTTCCACTTCTTCTGCCTCAAAGATTTTGGTTAAAAACTAAAATAGTGTCTGAGTCGAAGAAAGTGGGCATTTTCCATAGGACGGCATTTAGAAGAGCGTGACCTTGCTCAGTGGCCTGGTTCCTCGGGAATGGGGCTGTGAGGCACACATAAGTGTGCATACTAGCACTGCCCATGTTGGAGGCAGCCAGGACAGGACCTGAGTCCGAAACAACCAGTGTCGAATCTCCCCTGCGTCTAGGAGGCAGTCTGATGAAAAGCCGGAAGACTAGGGGAAACCGGAAGTCGGGAAAATATAGATTTAGTTTCTCTCGTTTCTAATTACATATTTATTTCTAGTTATGTATTTCTGGTTATATCTCTTACCAGTTTGCAGTGGACTCTAATGTGACTTTGGATAAGGCACGTCACCTTAAGGGGAAAGCTGACTGAACAACAAACTCCTGCTTTCGGGCCTGCGACCCTTCATCTAAGACTGCCAAGCAGCCAGTGTTCACCTTGGTGAAAACCAGGCCTTTTCAATTGAGGGATGAAGCAATTAAAATAACTCCATAAAAATGGCAGCTCGGGCCCCTCAGCGCTTAATTGCCACTGACAAAGGCAGATCGGGAATTGGAGGGGTTTGGGTGGGGATGCTTCCTTTGCTTCTGTCTCTCTCAATCTCAATCTCTCTCTCTCTCTCTCTCTCTCTCTCTCTGTGTGTGTGTGTGTGTGTGTGTCTGTGTCTGTGTCTCTGTGTCTCTCTCTGTCTTCACCCCTCTCTTCCTCTCTGGCCTTTCCCCATCAGCTTTCTTGTCTCATCTTAGCCTTCAACTTGATTGCCCTCATGGCACCAGGCTCTTCTGTTTTCGGCTCTCCTCTTATTTTTTTATCATCTGGCCTGAGGGTCCCTGGACCTGCCTCACGCTCAGCTCGGTCTCCTGGACCCCCCCCCTTCCTCTCCACATTCCCCCTCACTCTCCGAGCTCCCCACTGATTTTACGAGTCCCCTGGAAGGTCTGAGTTTATTGAAGGGTGAGGGAGGGCACGTCCACCCTTGGGCTGGGGAGGGGGTGGCGGTTTCCTCCGTGGGGTTCCCCAGTCATGGCAGAAGGGGCAGACAGCTTTCTGGCTCCCGTCTGTCGAATCCCAATCAGAAAGCCCTGTGCTGCTGTGGGTGTCTAAAAGCCACCTTTGGGCAAAAAGGATAATAAAAACGTTCAGTCAGACGTTCGAGGCAGCGTTCCAAACTGCTGGCTGCCAATTCTCCAGTTAAGAGAGGCCTGGCTCCAAGCCTCTCAGATTAACCCCTTTCCCTCCAGCTCTCCGTGGAGATATTGCTGCTATGATGCCTAGGACGGAGAAAAAGAGACACAGAGACAGAGACAGAGGGGGAGAGACAGAGGGGGAGAGACAGAGAGAACGAGAGAGAGGAACATTGCAATGAAAGAGAACTTCAGGAAGAATCCAGATTTCAGTGTTGCGAAGTTTTATTCCATTTGGACAGCTTGCGCTTCAATAAATAAGATGTTGTGAAGAGAGGGTGGTCAATGTGTTTGAAAGAAAAACACTGAAGGGTGCGACTCAGCTTTCCCTGGCTTTTTAACAGCCATGAACGGCTTGATATTTTTGGCTTGGATATATATGTGAATGTGTGTGTGTGAGAGAGTATTTTTTTCTTTTTAAAAATATGAGGTATTAGGCTCTCTCCCAAAGCACATTCAAGGGAGGCTGCCTGTAAGCCACACTTCTCTATTAGGGCAATGTGTCTTGCAAAAAAGGAAAGTGAAAAAAAAAAAAAAGGAAGGAAGGAGATTCCCTCCCGTATGACACACTCACCTACATCCTGATGGCATTGCTTCTTATTGTCCTCGGTCTAGCTCACTTTCTAGGTCTATCTACATAGGGTGCTTGTGTTCAGAACACTCATATCTCAGCCAGTAGCTTCATTCCATTGCAAAAGCCTCAAACATGGTACAGTTAACAGACCCAGGTCAAAAGAGATGGAGCATGAGGCTGAAAGATAGACTCAGAAGCCACATGATGCTCAGTCTGCTCTGTCGTCTGCCTAATGGCCTGAGTTAGAATGTTAGCTGGGCCTGACATGGGCTCTGCTCTTTATTTTACATTTCCTCGCTGGGTAAATGAGAATATGAGGAGAATCTGTTCAATAGAGTTGTGGCAAAGACTAAATGAAGTAATAACTTGCTACACCCTTCAAAAGTACTCGATGCAAATTAGTGCTGAAAAATATCTGCTATCATTATTAAATATTACTTGTTACTGTCACTATTATCATCATGATTATTACCATAAATGTTTCTGAGGCTCTTCAGGGGCTGGCTGCTAGAGAATGGAGTAACAATTTGACACCAAGACCGTACCACACTATTGTTTTCCATCATAGAGAGGCCACATTTTAGCCCAATCACCCAGAATCCCTGCAGCATTTTGCCAGATTCCCTAGATATCAGTGTTCAGAGAAGGAACTGAGTAGGCTTGGAAACGTTTTATGCCTTCAGTGAATCAGTATTCAGTCTGATTATGGAGGAGGCCTCAACTGAGATTTTGATGCAATTTTCATGAAATCTATGCTTAAGATAAACTTAGCTGATTAGTACCCATCTTGACTGCAGTAGCTAAATTCTGGCTATCAAAGGACCCATATATTTGCACAAATGGGTGTCTTGATGAGCCCCGCACAGAAGAACACAAGAAAATGAAGATATGGTGGTAATAAGAGGTATCTGTCTGTATTAAGTTCGATTATTCTAACATAATAATGTAAAGTCAGCAGAACAACCTAGGCGGCAATATCTTAACCAGGTTTGTCTAAAGAATAAAAATATTAAAGATTTGCTTCCTATCTCATCCTTAGGAAATATGAATTTTAATGGAGATCTAATATATGATAATTCCTCTTTTATTCTTCACTAGCCCAGGACCCTCAGGCCATAATTGAATTAACCACAAGAGGCATTTTGTTTCTCTACTTGCTTCTAAGGCAACGTCCTTGGTTTCTCTTAACCCTACTTTGTCTTCTCAATTCAGCTATTTTACAAGCAAAATCGTGATTCAGTACAGGCAGCTCCACTCAGATGTTACTCTTCCCGAGCTTCCATGTGTGCATGCACAAGACTTTTTAGTACACATAGCACCTCATCTGATCAAATGATCAATTATAAGAGTGGGAGTACGTAGCACCAATTTGAAAATAAAAAAAGATGTTTGCTTCAGAGACTTCCAGTTTAATATTCTCTCCAACCTCTCTGGGAGCAGGATATTTTACTGAAAATGCAGTTGTTTACCTTAAAAACTGTATTCCCGGGCCAGAAGCTAGGTTATTCCATATGATGAGAGCTTCACCAATGAGATGTAAGCATTTTTTCCCCCTCCAAATGCAATAAGTGTATCCTGCTTCTCTGTGTTCTCCTTCTGGATGTCTGGAATATGGGTACAATGGCTGGATCTCCAGCACACATCTTGAGAGGTCAGTGCATTCTGAGCCTGAGTGTTCCCGTGATCTATGACTGTATAATAAACTTGTCCAAAGCCAGTAATGTGAAATGACAGCTATTTTATAATGCTTGAGGATTCTGGGGCTCAGGAATTTAGACAGAGCACAATGGGGATGGTTTGTTTCAGCTCTATGAGACTTCACAGTGTCTGGGATCTCAGCTGTGAAAGCTCAAATGACTGAGCACTGGGGTGACCTGCAGCCTTCTTTAATCAAGTGTCCAGTACATTGGGGTGATTTCAAGGTGAGGCTCATCTGGGACAGTCAACCAGAACACGCACTCACAGCAGTTCTGAGTACTCAAGCTTCTCACAGTGTAGGAGTTGGATTCTGAGAGCAGATGTTCTGAAACAAAATAAAACAAACAGACAATAACATAGGCAAAGGTGCATCGTCTTTGTTGACCTAATTTTAGAAGTTATACGGCATCCCCTCTGCTTCATTTTCCTGCTTACAGGATGTCTCTGATTAGGGAGGGAGGTGACTTTTCCCCACTTCTTTATCAAAGATTAATTAGCAAGGTCATATTGCATAAGCATATGTGGCAATTGGATCACCACATTGTGACTATAGTCGGAAATTTCAATTTGCCACCAGGATTGAACAAAATGATAGGAATCTGGCTCTCCAGTAACTTTGTAGTCACCATAACTGCTAATTCACATTTATTTCTTGTGTTTTGTTTTTGTGTTGGTTTTGGTTTTGCTATGTGAGAGTAATAGACATTTATCTTGCTTCAAATATTGCTATTTTGATTTTGTGTAACATGTAGTCAGATCAAATATCAACTGATAGAGTGGTCTGTGACCTCAGATTTTTACCACATCAGTAGCTCATCCATGTACAAGCTTGGTTTAAACATCTACTACTACTAAGCCAGCAGGAAAAACTCAACATCAAATCCATTGCAGTCATTAGACAAATAGCATTCTCTTTTGCTTCATTTATTCGATTTCTTTTTTATTTCTGCTATTTATCTTAGTGGAGAGCAGTAACCTCTGTGCTGAAATGGCCTGGTGGTATTTCCCATCCAGTGGTGTTGCTGATGGTGTACCAGCACGTTCTGATCCCATTTTTGGAGCTGGAACAATCTAAACTTGTATAGAAAAAGCCTTCATGGGTTTTTGTTGGCATAGGAGAAGTCTAATTACACACATTCAAATACACAAGAGAGAAATGGAAGGTTTTTCCCCATTGACTTGGAAAAGTTGGTGGTTTTGACCTGTAGTACTTGAATGAGAGATCCAGGCTAATTATGGGATTGCATGTTTAAAACAGTTATTTCTTTACAGAATACTCCTAGCACATTTGTATGTTTAATTTTCTTTTGGATCTGTGATTTTTCAATGACTTTCTACACAGAACTCTTTCAATTCAAGACGGCACATTAGATTTATTTATCAGGAATAGCCTCATTAATTATATGCCTATGTTCTAGATCCATATTTTATTGCTTAGTTTGTTTTATATGTTTTATTCTGTGCTCATAAAGATAATCCAGTTCTATATTTGAATCACTTCTACGACTTTATCTTCCTTATGGTTTCCATGAGGTCTGGCATCTGCCTTGTTTCACTAACTGATATTTTTCTAGTATTTTACATAGTAAGTGTAGATAAAAGACACTTGGTACAAATGAATGAACAAGTAGGTCTTGTTATTATTTTTATATCTCTTCTTTTTTAAACTTTTTTAAACAATAAGTTTTTTAAACTTATTTTTGTAGCGACTATCTAGTCCACTCTTGCTAAAGCATGGTTACATAAATGACCTCATTGTTTTCACAAAGGGAGAAATATCATTGACCTACGCTGCCTGTGGAGGTCCAGGATGATTCTGATACGTTTGATATTCTGATATCTTTGTCATTGATTATGAGAGCTAAGTAGGAAAATCCTTCTAACTGTAATTATGTTCCTGGTACAGCTTTAGGACAAAAAGTACCCAGTTCACAGGAGTGGCAGAGGTAGGGTGGGGAATCATAATTGAAGCTTTGGAAAATCAGAAGCTTTAGGCTTATAGGGTATTAGCAAAAGTGAGATACACATCTCTGTTTGGCAAGGACTATCAGGAAGAATATGATGGTTTATGACACCAACTGAATACAGCAGGTTTTTCCAATGAGGAAATAAATAGAAAGTATGGAAGAAAGATCACCAAGAAAACTAACATGCAACTTAGTGTAACTCATGTGTAATTTGGGTTCTCTTCATCACTGCTGTATCAGGCACTTCTCACACACCCCAGAGCAGCTTTGCATGAATATTTGTGGACACCTCAAGAGGCCAAAGCAGGAGGTGATTGCTAGTGCTGTAAGATTGCCTTTGTTTATGGGCAACAGTTTTCAAATCAAAAATTCTTTTTGGAAGCCATCCCCATTTCTAAATCCAAGACTGGCTACTCCCAGAATTGAAATGGTTTAAAAGTATAATTGTTATAATTGCACATATATTTGGTAATTTATGGTAAAAAAAAAATCATCAGCTACTTTGGGCAAGGAAATCTTATTCTACTGAAAACTGTTACTATTTGCTCAATGGTGTAATAATACGACTACATTTTTATTTACAGCTATCAGGCTTATGCAGATAGATTACAGACAGCCCAACCATAATGTGTTCATTAGGTAACATGTATTTTTAAATATACAACAAACATGAACCCAATTCCAAGTGAAGATATCTATCTATATCTATATAGACAGGTGTGTGTGTATATATATGTATATATGTTTATTCATTTATTTTTAGAGAGAGAGAGAGGAGACAGAAGGGGGGCGGAGAGAGAGAGAGAGAGAGAGAATGAGAATCCCATCCAGACTCTGCACTGACATATGCAGGGCTCAAACTCACAAACTGCGAGATCATGACTTGAGCTGAAATAAAGAGTTGGCCACCTAACCAACTGAGCCACCCAAATATCCCATCCCCTATATAGACAGGTAAATATATTTATATAGATAGATGTAGATTCAGAGATATAGATAGATAGATCTATCTAGATATCTATATCTATTTATATCTATCTAGATAGAGAGGTAAATACACAGATAGGTAGTTCAGTACAAAGTGCAGTCAGTGCCTCTAATGAGAAGTCTATGGAGAATTGTCTCCCAGTATGTACCAATAACATTCTTGTTAGTAAGTAGATAGTTTATCATTCTGCAAAATGATTCTTTCAGCATGCAGATAAGCATCCAAAAGAGTGCTCTAAGAAATGCTATAGTTCTTTTAAGCTCTGATATACATTGTAGCAAACTAATATAAGGGGGGAAAGTTGCTATACTTCCAAAGATAACACTTTTCTGGGAAAAGAGGCAGATTTTATTATTTCTATTGATTATTTAGTTAAGGGTTTACTTCTCCCATTTCTTTCTCTCTATAAAATAATGGAGCAAGAGCTACAGCCCTAACACACTGGACAATAAAGAACTTGGTAGACAAAAGCATAGGATAACGAGGAGATAGGTTTCGGAGTAAGACAAAACCGGGCTTAAATTAAAACCCAGATTCTTACTGGATGCCAGTTAACTAAAGCTTGCTAATCCTCAGGTTTGCCATCCTTAATACAAAGGTGGCATCGCCTACTTTATAGGATTAGATGAATAGTGAATGGAAAATGTTTATGGGGCGCCTGGGTGGCTCAGTGCGTCATGTGTCCGACTTTGACTCGGGTCATGATCTCATGGTTCATGAGTTCGAGCCCCGCATCAGGCTCTCTGCTGTCAGTGCAGAGCCCATTTCAGATCCTCTGCCCCCCTCTCTGTCTGCCCCTCCACCTCTCTCTCTCTCAAAAATAAATAAACATTACAAAAAAAGAAAATGTTTATCAAAGTATGTGCTCAGCAGATGGTGGAATAAAGGGAACTACACAAAAATTTAATTTCTTCACAGAGCTGATGGGAGATACTCTCATCAATCCCTACTGCATAATATGGACAAGGAAAGAGAGTCATGAAGAGGTTAAAGGGATTGTCTGATACTGAGTTGGAGCATAAGTTTTTGCAACTACCTGGGTCTGCTCAGACCACATGTACACCTTATTTGGTTTTTCCCTGATAAATGATTTTTATAACAAGGGCTGTTGTATGGCTCCAAGTTCATACCCAGTAGTATCCACACCAATGTGGGGGAGCAACTCAGAAAAACCAGTGGGGAGCCTGTGAGCACGAGCCAGCACAACAGGATGCTAAATCAATCAAAGAGTTAATGGTAGTCAGTTCTAATTAACCAGATTTTAAAGACTTTTTCTGTAACAAAATGTTCAAAGTGTGACAGCTTGAAGTTTGGCAATTAAAAGCTGTTGAGTTGTAGGTACCTCAAGGTAAGCTCTATTTTCACTTGTCTCAAAAACTAAAAAAAGAGAGAGAGAGAGAGAGAATCCATTTTTTTCCCCAAACAGTTCCTATTTTCTTTTCTCTGCTTTTACTCTGAGCTGCCAGTGTATATGTTTTTGAATGGACCGTGTTTGTTTTAAGTTATGCCGCAATTGATTGAGACTGTGGGCACTCCATCCCTAGCAAGTTTTATCCTACTCCCTACATTAATATTTTTGTAGTTATGGGTGTGTATTTTTTCTTTATGTGCATATCATGGTATTAGTGATGGAAGAGGAGGAGTGTGTGTGGGTGTGTGTGTGTGTCTGTGCACGCGTGCGTGTGTGCATGTGCGTGCGCTGTAACTGTCCACCTTCTGCTAGTTGAGACTTTAGTTATGTAGGGCAGGAGGATTTTGGCACACTTTCTTCTAAAGAAAACACAGCGTGATCTGAGGAGTGCCTACCTCTTACAAGGCCTCGATTGTGTGAAAATGCCAAAAGAGAAACAAATACAGGTTAATTGCATCGGATGCTTGGTGACTAGTTCACAAATCTTTTATTTGTTTGGAGAAGTCCGGCCGTAGCACTAAATTTTGTGTGCGTTCAGGGAGATTCAGACACAACTTACAGTAGGACCTAGAAGCCAGTATAATTACCTAGCCTCCTGTCACACTAATAAACGAATAGAGGCTTTAAATAAAATCAGGAAAGACCAAAGATTTGGGAAACTTGAAGAATGAGACTAAATGTTGACTCCTGTTAAATTCTCTTTCTCCATGTGTTCGAGAGGCCAGAGGGCCTATGGAAAATGGATTATATATTTCAAATTAAAAAACAACAACAACACATCTTTTAAATCTCTATTTAGGTGAATCCTGGGATTCTGGGGTCAGTATGCTACTCTTCTCTTTTATTCTAGTTAGTGAGAGTCGCAAAGATATCTTTCCTGATAAGAGAAATCTCCTAGTATCATGCCCCTGTTCACTTCAAGATTAAACATGGGCATTTTATGATATTCTCTATATTCTAAGAAACCACATAAACATCTAAGAAAAGTTAAAAGCTCTAAACAGCCGTTGAAAAGAGTCTTGATAATGGAAAGAATTGACTTGGTGGGCATTTTCATTTAGGAAGGACAAGGTACCTTTCCCATCTGATAAAATCAGCCTCTTATATTTAGGATATATTTAAAAGTTTTCGTGTGCCACATATAGAAGTATGTAGTTGTCTGCCCATGGTTCTTGAACTATACATAGACTTTAAGGACGGCCTTCAAGAAATTATGATAAAGCACAGGTAAAGGCCGGGTAAAAGACTGACTGTGTGAATGAGTGCATTTCTCCCAGTAGATCCAGCTACTAACTTTGGATTGCTCCTCTGACTTGTGCTGTCGACGTCACTAGTAACCAAATTTAGTTACCATCCCAAATATGAGTAATTTTTTCTACACAGAATATAATGAGTATATTTAGAATGAGATGCATTAAACCACTCATGGTAACATAACTGAGATTGGGACTATAGACCACTTTTGTCTTTCTTCAATTTCCTTTGTATTTTTTTTAATGTTTATTTTTGAAACAGAGAGGTGAGCAGAGGAGGGGCAGAGGAGGGGGAGAGGGACAGAGGATCCAAAGTGGCCTCTGCACTGACAGCAGTGAGCCCCACATGGAGCTTGAACTCAGGAACTGTGAGATCACCTGAGCTGAAGTTGAACCCTCTACCAAGTGAGCCACCCAGGTGCCCCTCCATTTCCTTTTTAATAATAGAGTAATTTATCCGATCACCTATTCATTCAATAATGTGCAAGCTTTCTGTGTGTTCCAGGCAATATACCTTGTCTTGGGATTAAAAATAAGACTAGGTTGGGGTCCTTTTTCCTCAAAAAGCCGATGGTTAATAGGAGACTCTGAGATACAAATATGTTAATTAAAGCACAATGCTAAAACTGATATAAATGAGTACATGTTCAATATATGGTATAAATCCAGAGAACTATTTCACTCAATCATGGTGGAGATGGGAGATCTCACAACAGGCATGGCACTTGGATTTTTGAGTTACAAGTAAGAGTTTGCCAGAGGAAGAATGGAGGGAAATATATTGAAAAGGCATACAAAGTGGGCACACTTCAGTGAAATAGGCACTCTCTTCACTGTAAAATGCTCTGAACAGAATCACATAGATTAGATTTAAATAACTACTATTATGTAGCTATAATTTGAGGCAGCTATTTCCTTTTTGGCGGCCCCTTCTTTTGGAACAGCATATCCTTGAAGATTACATATTTCTGGGTCTGTTTTTTTCTTTTGTCCTGAAGAATTGTGCGGCTATGCTTTATTTGATTTTGTGTCCCTCATACCCACCATTGTGTACATAGTTATAGTAGCCGCTAAGAAAAAATCTGTTCAATGAAGACATAAAAGAATAAATATTAGGGACCTCAAAGATTCTATGTAGGAGGAGCTTAGGAACAGCAAATGGATTGGAGGTATGGCTGAGAAGTTGCCTTAAAGCTTTTTGCTTAGTGAGTATGTTAGTTTTACATAGATTGTGGCTTTGGGGAATTGGAAACCGTAGGGAGCGAAGGCCCTTTTCCAGCCACACTTTGGCCTTGCCGCTAGAATGAGCAAAAGACTGAGTTAATAAATAGACATAAGTTACTTCATATTTTTGAAATGCGGAATCTAGAATCAGCTTTTCTCAAAGTATAAGAGAACTGCAAAACAATGGGAAGGTTTTCATCGATGCCCAATAAATAAGTAAAAATCTAATTGTAAGAAGGCAAATTGTAAATGCTGTCCTTTACCATTTATTGTAAAACTATCTGGAGTCTTTGCTTAATCCCTCACTCAGTGATTATGCATGAGACAAATCAAATGTACTTGTCACTGAACAGGGCAGAGAGAAGCTCAGACATCTAGCCAAATTAACCAATCTGCAGTATACTTGGAGTCCCAATTTTTGCCAAAGTCATAAGTGAAAATATCCAGGATAAAAGCCATATATAGGAAAGAAGTTTTTCATCTACATTTCATGTAATACCATAGATCACCAAAGCAAAAAAGAATTTCAAAATCTAATTTGCTTTACACAAGGGATTGGGAAGGCTGGCAGGATTTTGGGTTCTTCGAGTATCTTGAGTTATTTCTCAAATATTTTGGGTTCAATAAAATCCAAAATGCATTTTGCCCTGAGCACTTTCCCCCTTAATTTTGAAACCCATGTGTAATCTAAAGGAAATGTAATCCATATGTTTCTGATTCATTTACACTTAACTCATCAAAATATTTTTCTAGGAGCTATTTGATGTTGAAGAAGCATTTTGAGACTTTTTAATAAGCTTTTTAAAACCTCCCCCTCCCCACTCCTTTAAAACAGAAGGCCATGTTTTGCCAAGGAGAAATAAGGCCCAATACCAAAATATTTGGGTTCAGTTCCAAACTCTGAACCACAGAATTTAAGATACGTTCTCAACTTATCCAGTTTGTTCTTGTATCCCATTTTTTGGGGCCAGTTCAGCATGTAAAACTCAGTAGAGTTGCCTAAGATGAAACGGTACTCCTGTGACTTTACCACAGGATCAAGAGGAAGGATTAAAACTGTGAGCTCACAAGGTTGTGATGTTAATACAAAAGAAAAGATGTTAAAGATGACCTCATATGGACCATGGCTTCCGTTCCAGGGAGGGATGAAGAGTTAAGGGACATAAACGGTTTCAGTTAGAATCATAGTCAGGATCATCTAACTGCCATTTTTGTCTTGTTTTGGAACTTGGCCCCCTAGAAGTGAAAATATTCAGCGACTTTTTCCAACTTTCTCCAATATAAACTAAAATTTCCAAATGAACTTATCTTTGCCACAAATTGGCTCATCCCCCAGATTCCCCACTGCCATTCTTAGTTGTGATGCTTGACAGTCTGGAGTTTCGGAGCTTCCTGTTCCACGCCCTCCACAGTTCTGGCCCAAGATGCTCTCTGCCTTATTGATACTTGCTGGTCTCCAGCACAAACTATGACCTCAAGATAATCAATGCTTTGTACCATTCCTTAAGCAGACGTTGACTTTGCTATAGTTGTCCATGCCATACTGGTTGTCTTTAATTCCACTGTATTCATATATGGAAGCTTTCTCTGATTACTGGGCAGAAGTGTTGCTTCCTCTAACTGTGTCCTTTTAGACTGCAGTTTCTCAACTGTGGCAATATCTTAACTACTGACATATTGGATGCAATATGTGATCATTCTTTTTTATTTCTTTTTAAATCTGGTCACCTTAGCTATTAGTACTGTGTATTTTACAGTTTAGCCTCCCTGCTCTCTATCAATAGCACTCCCTTGGTCATGACATTGGAAAATGTCTCCAGATTTCCCAGGTGTCCCAGGGACAATGAACACAATTGATGGTTGTTGTTGCCATTCCCATGCGCAGTCATAGATTAGTTTATTTGGATACGTATAGATTGCTCTATATCATAAGCTTCCTAAAGGCAGAGCATTGTGCCCAACTTTGTACCCAGAATAGTGCATTCTTTGGTGATTTCTATAAATTTGATTTTGTATATTTACTAAGTATCTGTTGAATAAAAGTGCAAGGGGAAAAACTAACATAACCTAATTACATATTCTAACACTTCCAGACCCAATAGTAACTAAATTCTGCTGGAAATATCTAGGGTGTGCTCTTTCTGCTCCCTAATCCCTGACTTGGCAGACTCATTATCTTAAACCATTTAGGCCTTGTAATAACCACTACCTGGCCTTCTTTTTTCCCTATCTTCTGCTTTAAGAGAAAGAGAAATATAAATTCTATTTCCCTGTCCTCTGGGAAGTTAAAATCTGAATGGTTTAGAAAGAGCTATGACCATGTATAACTGAAGGTGTAAGAGTAAGATATATGATATCAGCAGAGTTGATGGATTTAGCAAAATAAAATACACGTTGACCAGTTAAATTTTGATTTCAGTTTTAAAAAAAAAAACAACCCTGCTTTTATTGATATGAGTATGTCCCATGCAATATTTAGTACAAACTTATGCTAAAATTATTCATTGTTTCTCTGAAATTCAAATTTAATTGAGTATTGGGGTGCCTGGGTGGCTCAGAGACTTTTGATTTCAGCTCAGGTGATGATCTCACAATTGTGAGAATGAGCCCCACATTGGGCTCCACACTGGGTGTAGAGCCTATTTAAGATTTTCTCTCTCATCCTCTGCTTCTCCCCCAAGCACACGCACACACTCTCTCATTCTCTCTCTCTCTCAAAATAAATAAATAGATTTTTTAAATTAACTATCTTTTTTATTTTTTTGAGAGAGAGAGAGTGTGTGTGTGGGGGAGGAACAGAGGGGGGACAGAGAGAGAGAGAGAGAGAGAGAGAGTCCCAAGCAGGCTCTGCACTTAGGATGGAGCCCAACACAGGACTCAATCTCATGACCACGAGATCATGACCTGAGCCTAGATGAAAAGTCAGATGCTTAACCAACTGAGCCACCCAGGTATCCCAACTGAGTATTGAGCCCTAACTATCAAGGTAGAAATTCCAAGAATGGCAGAAATAAGGACATTATAATAGAGGCACAGGAAAAGCTGTGGTTTGCTTGTAGAAATTAGAGATAGGTCAGATTTTAGAGAAGGTATCTATTAGGAAATAACATAAATATGATTTCTTGTAGATGGTGAAGCAAGATAATAAAGGTGCTTGAAAGCCATGTGGATAAACTTATATTTGAAGGAGAAAAACATAGATGTCCACTGAAAAGTGCCTTTTCTCACCTCTTATTCACCCATTGTTTCTCTTGTGCTCTTTTCTCCATGTGAACTGCTTTCCCACAGTCCTCAGACACCTTGTCCACATCTGTATGTAATATACTGGCAGTTGTTCATTACCTGTCTGTTTTCCTCTTTTGATGATTAGTTCTCTGTCATTGCTATTACTACCTTCTACTTTGTCCACTATTGAATTTCCTGACCTTAGAAACTGAAAGGAGTAATCGTTTTACCCGCTTCAAAGTTTGTTGCCAGTCTATAATCCATCGGTAAAGCCTGAACTTCTAAGCCTGATCTTAAAGATGCTGATCAGTCAATTTCCTCTGGTTTAACCAACTTATTCTCCCAGTGACCTCCAGCATACCTCTTCTTCCATAATCAAGCATGTCTTCTTATTCTCTGCCCACTTTCCTATTTCTTTGCTCCACATTTTCTTCATGTTAGAGATTGCTTTCCTTCTATCGCCTTGAGGCCCAGATCCATACTTCCTTCAGAAATCAGTTCCAGCTTCACAAACCCAGAACTTGGTGATGATCAGAGCTGCACCAATGCTCTGAATTCTCATAGCCACTCTATTCAGTTTGAAGTAATACACCAACCTTTTACGTATATTCTATCTTTACATTTCTTCCTTGTTTCATGGGTATAATTTTTATCTTTCTAACTAAACTATAATATTCTTAACCACAAAGAGAACTCACAAAAATATTTTTATCTCTCCCATGATGCCCTTCATGCTTCTGGGCATACAGCAAATGATCAAGAAGTACTTTTTTGGGTTTAATTGAATTAGCATTCAGAGAAAACAATTTTAGAAAAGAGTATATAATTCGTATCAAATGTTTGAAACTTTCTTGCGGAAATTTGGAGGAAAGCCTGTTTCAAAGATTAACCCTTCTTAGAGTTTTCTTGAAGTCAAAGCATGAAAAACTTCTGAATGTTTTTATGGGATATGGTATTCAAGGGTCATGGTTTGATTACCTTTTGCCTGAGCAACTAAAATGATAATCACAATTAATTACTGTCTTGAGGACCAGCTAATATGCTGGGACGTTGTGTTCAAGCAATTTTAAAAGTATAATCTCATTTAATCCATACATATGCATATTATAAATTTCCCTTTTTCTTCTAAATAAGAGAAGTTAGGATAAACACAGTGGAATAAGTTGGCAAAAGGCACACAGTGAGAAATGACTGCTCTGAGATGAAACCTTTGGTTGGTCTGATTCCAAAACCTATACTCCTTACTACCCTGCCCTTTTCTCTTTCCTAGCACAGAGGAACAAGGAAAGGTAGACAGCACCCCTGACTCCTGTGTATAATTTTCTGGAAGGCCAGTGGGGGGATCATGAAGACATGCTGAGCTCCAGAGTTTTCCTATAAGAACCTCTCATCAATACCTTTCTGTAAATCCCGCCTTGACATCTTTTATCTCCTACTGTTTTTCAAAAACGTTGTGATGTAGGACAAATTGATTCCCTTTATTTTCTCCTTGTCCTCACTGTCTTTGTTGTTTCTACAGCTTTCTTTTCTCTTGCCTACACCGTCACAATACCTCACTAACTGTTTTGATCACCCTTAACCTCTCCCTATTCAGTACATCAGCATATTCTATTCACGAATTATCACAGAGGCTCCTGGGGCGGGGCTCACTCAGTTAAGCATCCGACTCTTGATTTTGGCTCAAGTCCTGATGTCACAGTTCAAGAGACTGAGCCCCATATCAGGCTCTGTGTTAACAGCACAGAACATGCTTGGGATTCTCTCTCCCTCGCTGTCCCTCCCCCACTAATTCTGTAAATAAATAAGTAAGTAAATAAATAAATAAACTAAAAAAAACAAGAATTATCACATAAAGGATAATTTTCAGTGTGGCATTCTGTTGTTAAACAAACAAAAACAAACTTAATGACATCCAATGAAAACTGGCTCAAAACCAAGATCTAATATCAGATTTCTCTGGGGTTTTGCATATGCCTTCTGTCGTCATGGTGTGATTTGGGGGACGATGGCTCTTGTTTGATTACATTCGTATTTAGTTTCCCAGGGAATTCAGTGCATTGCCTGCACTTAGTAGATACTCAATAAACATGGACCAAGTAGAAAAGAACCAGGTTGAGAATCTAGGAATGATTTTGAGATTGTAACTAACCTGCAGCTCTTCAGATTACTGGCAATAAAAGCCTGTGGTCCAATTAAGAAAGAAATTACTCATCAAGATCATTCTTAATTTTTCTGATTGTTCTGAGAGGAATCTATTTGAGAATCAGAAAGATTCATAGAGCTTCAAGATAATTTGATGATTCTGCAGAAAACCTGGTAAAAATGACAAATCGGTCCTTAACTATCACATAACTGTCTTCATCTGCCCTCACTGTCTATTTAGAGTCTTCCCACAATTATACTAACCATCTCTGAATGATGGGGAAAAAATAACCCTGAAAAAGAGAATCACTGATCCTTTAGCAGTACCCAGTTTTTAATGAAATTTGAAGGAGAAAATATCGAGTAAGGGCCTGGTGATTTCACAAAAGAAAGATCATTGTACTGACATGTTTACTCATGCAGGAAATAAGGATATTCGATGATAGAATACAATTTTACCATGATTGTAAGCATCAGCATTTGGTATTCCATTTAGCCCTAAAATAAAATTCAAATTTTGCAACACTTCATTTAAGCAGAATATTAATCCTCTGAGACTGGAAAGGAGAGCCAGTGTGAGCAAAGCTTTACAGGATGGATCAGGTTAAAAACACACATATACCCATATGTGTATACACACCTACGCGTGCACATATGGATGGAAACAGCTCTGAATGGTTAGAGAAGTCCCAGCTATGTGCCTGTAAGTTTATCTATATTTTGGCCACTGATCCACTTGCTCAGAGCCGGCCACATCGTGATGAATAATTATTTAATCAAATAATTGCTCCATGCCTCCAACACCACTCCTTTAAGAACTGAGCTGGAAAAGAGGCCAGCAAATATGTAAATTGGAACTGATTAGGGGATTAAGTTTCACTAAAAAAAAAAAAAAATTAAAAATTGGAATAAAAACAGCCTGCAAATCCCTCTAAGCCAAGCCCTGTCTCTGAATTACAACAGCAGCGCCTGTCGGCTGTGATAATTTCACTTCATTAAGTTCCAGATATAAATAGAGAGCCTTTTTCTTTTTTTCCATCCACCACTTTAAATAAGCATGGGACTGAAAACACAGGGGTTATTGATCTGCTCAGCTGTTTGTTATTGGGTCTTTGGTCTTGCTTCATTGTTGCATTAGAAACTTTCAAACACCTATATGGTGGAGCCAGGGACAATTCACCTCTGTAGAAACCATTTTAAAGCTATTGTTTCCACTGCCAAAAAATATTAAAAGAATAAAATTAATCAAGCGTGCTACATACTGAAATGCAAAACAGACGTATATATACACTGTATGTAAAGAATGCAGAGAAATTAATAAGCAAAACTTCATTAAATACCAGTGCTTTGGGCATTAATACCAGATTGCTTTATAAAGTAAGGTAATATAAAACACGATATTTTTACTGGATGTTTAAAGGTTCATATTTTTCCCTAAGTCAGAGGCTTCCATATATAGATTTTCCAGATAATGTATAATCCAGTTCCTTCAAATTAACTATATTTTTGTCACTCAAAACTCTTGAAAAATAAGACATATTACATAAAACTCTACTAATTCTAATCTGAGAATTAAAGCCTATGATAAAAAGAAAACTGTTGAATTGAGAGAACAATAAAAAGCTTACTTTTTATGGTGTAAGGCCAGGATCAGCAAATGTTTTCTGTAAAACAGGCAAAATCAGAGATATTATGTTAATGCTTCTGTAACCATTTCAAATGTAGCCCTTTAGGAATGTAAAAGTGATTCTTAGCTTGTAGGCCTTCCAAAAACAGGTGTGGCCCTGGATTTGCCTGGGGGGCCACGGTTTGCCCACCCCTGGCTTAAGATCTTCAAAATAGTGATGCTTTACCATTTCATATACTGTTTATCATTTTTATCTTGGTTCATATCAGGCAACTGACAAATACAGGCATTTAATGGGTTTTAGTTTTTTTAATTAAAAAAAATTTTTAAATGCTTATTCTTGAGAGAGAGAGTAGGAGCAGGGGACGAACAAAGAGAGAGGAAGACACAGAATCCGAGGCCAGCTCCAGGCTCGGAGATGTCAGCACAGAACCTGATGCGACGGAACCTAAGAGTCGTAAGATCATGACCTGAGCCGAAGTCGGATGCTTAACTGACTGAGCCACCCAGGTGCCCTAACGGGTTTGACTTTTAACGTTTTATTTCCAAAAAGTCACGTTCAAAAATATCTTAAGTCTGCAGGGAAATGACTCTACAAGGTCTTTACTTAATCTCAATGGACATTTGTCCATATAATAAAGCACCTTGAGGGTGTTATGCTTAGCGAAATAAGTCAGGCAGAGAAGGACAAATATCACATGTTTGCACGTATAGGAGGATTAGGAGGAACTTGACGGAGGAACAAGGGGGAGAAGAAGGGGGGAAATGGTGGGGGAAAGGGAGAGAGGCAAACCATGAGAGACTCTTGAATGCTGACAAAAACTGAGGACTGATGTATGTGGGGGAGGGGTGCTGGGCATGGAGGAGGGCACTCGTGGGGATGAGCACTGGGTGTTATGTGGAAACTAATTTGACAATAAACTATTTGTAAAATAAATAAATAAATAAAGCGCCTTGGCCCCTCTTGGTTCCAACAGGCACGATGCACAGGGGGATGGGGTTGGCAGCAACATAAGAGTGAATAGCCGAACAGACTGTGGGTCAGCGTGGAAGAAAAGAGTCCAAGCTGTGGGGTGGATATACGGAGAATGCTCAGGTTGTGGTAGGCCCTGGGACTCACTTAAATCATTTGGTTCTATAAGGTGTGTTTTTGTTTTTGTTCTTTTTTAACTTTATTAGCATTGGTTTAGAAACCAGTTTCAAGAGGCCAACACCCAAGGACAAGGTGACTCAGGAAATTGTTTGGGAGACCCGTGACTTATTTCGTTTTGGCCCAGTAGTTCTTATTTCCCAAAAACTGTGTGAGCTCAACAGAAACCAATCATTACTCTGACTTTAGGTGATATTCCTGTTATGAACGCCTGGCTGGTTGAGAGGGGGAGACAACTCTTGAGTGGAACTTTATCCTCGTTAGGTCTCAACTTCATTAGATAAAAGACAGTGTCCGCTTTGTTCTAAATTACTTGCATTCAAGAGATCAAGGAAAAAAGGTCCCATCAAGATCAGAAAACATAGTTCACATAAGGCAACTGTGGAATATATACTTCAGACGTCTAAGAGAGGAATTATCCTGCCAAAGGAAGCCCGAAAGTTTGGAGCTATAGCTTCCTACTCCTGAACCGGGGACTCCCAGAGCTATGACCATAATGGCAAGGCCTTTGAGAATTTGAATGTGTTCAAAGCACTGTTTGTAAATTGGGTGAATTAGACACATATGCCTAGTCTTTTTTTTTTAAAGGTATGTGTCTGCTTGTTGTTGTGATAGTTAGGATACCATTTATGACCGAAGCATTACTTAATTATAAGAATAGTAACTAATATGTGGTGAGTGCTTACTCTCCACCAGACACTGTTGAAAATATTTTATAGATACTATGCCATTTAATCCCAGTATCCCCAGGAGATCAATACTCTTATCATCATTCCCAACGAAAAGGGAGGAAATTGAGATATAGAAAAATTACAGAATGTGCTGCATGTCACACAGTGATGGTGGCAAGACTGAAACCCTGACCCTATAGCCCCTTTTCTTAGCCCCTAGGCTTCAGACCAGTGTGCCGTCTCTCCGACTAGGAGAGAGCCTAGAACTACTGTCATGCGGAGATCTGGGGGAGTTTTGCTGTTAAAATGAGGCCCCCAAATTTCCATGGTTTAGGGATAAAGCTCAGTAAAGGAGAGCAGGGAATGGGATTTACATCAATGTTTGCATTGAACTTTTCCGGAAAAGAGAGTCCTGTTCGTGGACGGGAGAATGCTGGTCTTTTCGATGCGGTTAGGTACCTGGCAGAAGGAGAGCATCAAAGCTTTGGCTCACTTGGCTGAAAGAAATTCCATTCAGGTATTTAAGCGGTCTGTACATAGCTTAGCGTATGCTTCGCCTGTGCCACCAGAACATCTTGAGGTCTCTTCTCAGTATAGACTTACTTCCACACTATCGTGATGTATTGCTCACACACGTGTGAGATCACACACGATTTTCTTATCGTTTTGTATACAGTTCCCTTATGATTTTGGACCTACTTTCCAGAAGGTGATAATCTTTGGATCTATTAATGTATATACATGTTTGGATTTGGAAAAATGGGGAATCAGACTCTGGAATTTGTCAGATCGTGAGGTTCTGGCAACCTCTAGGTCAACACTGACTGATGGAAATATAATGCAAGCCACATATGTGATTTCAAATGTTCTAGAAGCCATATTAAGTAAAGGGGCACCTGGGTGACTCAGTAGGTTAAGCTTCTGACTTCAGCTCAGGTCATGATCTTGCGGCTCGTGAGTTCGAGCCCTACATCAGGCTCTGTGCTGACAGCTCAGAGCCTGGAGCTTGCCTCAGATTCTGGGTCTCCCTCTGTCTCTGCCCCACCCCTGCTCTCTCTTTCTCTCTCTCTCTTTCTCTCAAAGATAAATAAGAATAAAAAATGTTTAAAAACAAGTAAAAAGAAGAGTGTCTGGGTGGCTCAGTTGGTTAAATGTCTGACTCTTTGTTTCAGTTCAGGTCATGATCTCACAGTTTATGAGTTCGAGTCCTGCATCGACCTCTGAGCTGACAGGGCAGAGCCTGCTTGGGATTCTGTCTCTCTCCCTCTCTGTTATATATAATACAATATCACACTATATATAGTAACCCCTGGAGCTGCTAAGTTACTGTGTCTTGAGTCAGGCTCTGAGGTCTACATTTTCTAAAGATCCACTGTAATTGCGTTGTGCACTGCTGATCTGTGTGACATCATTGTTAGCTTTCTTCAAAACCCAATAGTGGAGGGGCACCTGGGTGGCTCAGTCAGTTGAGCATCAGACCTTTGATTTCAGTTCAGGTCATGATCCCAGGGATGTGGATTTGAGCACTACATTGGGCTCAGTGCTGGGCATGGAGACTGCTTAAGATTCACTCTCTCTCCTTCTGCCCATCTCACTTGCTCATACTCTCTCTAAAATTAAGTTAAATTAAAAATTTTTAAAAAACACTCAAGAGTAAATATTGATTTAATTTAAATAAGCCATCCTTCAAAAACCTTTGTTGAGAATTCAAACATGGTCATCAAAAAAAAAAAATCCTTTGTACCTCCCCTGTATCTTTGGTGAAATAATACTGCATACTCTATGTCTGGTCCTCATTGTTGTATTTGATGAAGTTTTCTAATAATTCTTAAAGAGACTAACTAAATCTTGAACAAGCTATAATCAATAATTTCATATTTTTAAAAATAGAGTGCTTCCTGGAGATTTTGCAAATATCATCTAGAGGGCAATTGAGTTATGTGATTAATGGGTGGGATGGAGGAAAAAAAAAACAAGAAATACAAAATTAAATACCACTCCCTTCAACCTCTCTACAGCTACAATAATGCATTGCAAAGTCTTGTGTTTTAAGAATTTCTCAATGTGCTGGCCTTGAGAAATTCTGCTAGGTTTGCTTGAAACCGAGATCTGTGAATTAAGAACACAACTTTCATTTACTCAGCAACAATTGGAAAGTGTGCACGTTTCCATGGAGACAGGTAAGCCATTTCCTTTCCCACATTATGAGCACAGGCCCTTCTACCAACTCTGATTTCCGCCCTGTCACCCAAAGGTTTGGTGAGATTGGGGAGTTTGATCCTAGGGTCTGGCATGGCTCCAGGCAGAACAATAAAAAAAGGTATAAATCATGGGGAAAAGAGGTTGACACGGTGGGAGGTGTGAAGGTGGAGAGTTGAAATATGGCTGCCACTGCACATCTGTGGAATACAGAACATTTCATTAAGAGCGCATCTTAATGAAAATGTGTGTATAACCTCTGGTATTCACGGTGTGGATGTTAACGTGTGTAATGCTATTAAAGAATCATAGCCTGGTGACATTCCTTCAGTTCCATAGATAACTCCCAATCCTTAATTTTACTATTTCAAGATGTTATTTACTTAGTTACTCACTGACTCCTTAATCCACTCTTTTCGTAACCATGTATAGAACACATGCTAAGTATAGGCGTCGTTTTAGCTCATGGGGAAACGTAGGGAGTGTGAGGGAGATACAAAATTGTTTTAGACGTGAACCCTGCTGTGAAAGAAAGGTCCAGAAAGAATCACATTACGAGGTAGAGATTCAGAAATGCCAGAAGACTTCCAATGAAGCACTCTAAAAATGGATATCGGCTCATATTTTGTTTTGACACTGAATACAAGTAAAGGACATGGTTAGAGATGTTTGACCTGTATTTATTCCATCCAGAAAAAAAATGATTGAATTACGAAACTAGTGGATATGTAAAGTAGAATCTCCAGGAGCAGGACTCTAGAATGTTGGTAAGGTTTATTGGACCAGTGAGTTAACTGGCACTGAGATCATTGACACTAAGTGGCATCAACACAGAATCTGGAATGTTAAATCTGTATTCCATATATGATGTATGAATAAAGTGTTAAGCACCTGCCCAGAGTTAACATAGTCAGCCTGTGCCAACTCGAGGGAAGGAAAGTGGAAAATGGCTTGGGTTTCTTAGGTACAGATATATACTTTCAAGATAAACATGATATATGGCTTTTTGAGTTATTTAGACTTTAAATAATCAACTACTAATTTTTAGATGACCATCTCATTTCATACAGAACCTCCTTCCAGTTTTCCAGTTAAGACCTAGGCTTGGATTTCACCCCAAAACATATTAAATTCGAAGATGAAATCTAAAGCAGAAGCAAAGTATCCTGGGGTGCCTGGGTGGCTCAGTCGGTTAAGCGTCTGACTTTGGCACAGGTCATGATCTCATGGTTTGTGAGTTCAAGCCCTTCATGAGGTTCTCTGCTGTCAGCACAGATCCCCCTTCATAACTTCTGTCACCCCTCTCTCTGCCCTTCCCCAGCATGCACACTCTCTCAAAAGAGATATTTTTTTAAGAAAAGCGGTGTCCTTTTAATTCCTTTTTCTTTCCCCTTTCTTTTTTTCTTTAAAAAAATGATAGATAAGAATTAACCCACAAATGACAAAAACGAGCCCATTATGTTCCTAAACGACTCATCAGATATTCTAAATTTCTGTTAACACAACTTCTAGAGTTATTGAGAAAAGACAGATTTTATTTTCACCATCACTTATAATCGCCACCTAAATCAGGCTCACTGCCCAGGTTTAGTACAGAAAAATGTACAGACCACTGAGGTTGCAGGAAGAGACCATGAGATTTTCAGAGCTGCTTCGGGAACCTTTGGAAAGAGTTTCCAACTGCAGTAGGATTCCATTATTCAGCACTCTTTACATATCGTATTAGCCTACTCATTTTATAATTAGTCATTTATAATGTGTCAGAGATTGAAACTAGGGTGCATGAGCAGGGTAGTTCACTTTCAGAAGTGATCTAAAGGAACACAAGTGGGAGATGGGAAGAGTGGAAAGGGAAGGAGAGAGAGCTGGTCTCCAGTGTGCACAACTGAACTTGATCTCTTGGGGGAACCCTCTGAGCTGCTGTGCAGAAGGGCGTTGGAACTGGAGAGGCAGAAGACGGGAACACTGAGCACTGATTCGCTCTATCTCCCATTTGTTAAGAGGAGACATATGGTGTGTTCACTTGCACATGTTGGTTTGCATGTGAGTCACACTGACTGAGTGATTTGTGTGGGCACCCCACAGTGCACAGAAGATAAGCCCAAGGAAGACCCTGAGGTTATCCCAGGCAGCCTCTGAGACAGCTGAGAATAGCTGAGGGGACATAAAGCTGAGTGAAAGAGGCAGTTCGCAATCAACAACTCTTCCTCTCAATACAACGAAGGTTTACCAAGGATAAGGGCCAAGTCCCATTCACCTTTATGTATCTCTCATGACCTTGTCCAATGCCTTCCACGCAAGGAGTGTTGAAAGTGCATTTGTTCAACTGAGTTGAGTGGAGACTCTCAGAAGCTGGGGCAGTGCCACCTTGCTCCTCAATGCCTTTAGTTAGACATGTGTATTATTTGAACACACTTTACCTCATTTATTCATTTATGTATCCATTTGGAATGTACTGAATCTATGAGAAAACAACTGCTCTAAACATGTAGAGCATCAAACAAAAAAATCAGTGAAGGTCCCTGTTGTCACAATTACATTAGAGAGAAATATATATACTTTAGAAAAAGTCTTAGGAGAAATAATTAGCTAAACTGTTAAGTGCTAATGAGAAGAAGGTGTCTGATGTGGCATTAATGGGAGATTTTACGTGTCAGGTATCATTAGAGCTGAAACCTGGGAGCTCGTTAGGTATTGACTGGGTAGTGATTCGGTCTCAGCTTCTTATTCTGTATAAAATCATAGACAGCTTCCTCCTCCCCATTTTCTGGACAAAATTTAAGCTTGGTTTCTAGAAAAGAAACACAGGCCCTCAGAAGCTTACGTGAATACATTTTGCCACCACTGGATATGTTTCAGTAGATTTTCCAGAGTGTGACAGGATTTACTGGTGAAGTATCAAATTAGATTCCTGTCTTTTTGTTGTAGCAGACTTGAAAGAATGAAAAAGGATTTTTTTTCCTTTTTTTTTTTTTTTTTCCCTCTCTAAAGAGCTGAATACTTAGGCTTTGTGTTCCTGTTCGAGTACCCTGACTTGCCTGTGGAGATTTTAACCGCTTTTTGTTTCCAAAAAGAGAAGTTAGCAGGCGCCTAAAACATATCTTTAGGCCTAGGATTCTGTTTGGATTCTAGAACTTCTGAGCTTGACCAATCTGGGTTCGTGACTGAGAAGGCATGCGGCTAGTGTTGGAGGTGACTTGATCCAAGTGGTTGATCCCAAGTGGGGAACAGGGACAGATGGCAGATTTTGCAAGTGCCAGAGACATAATATATATTCTGGTCCTGCATTCTTTCTGGGGGAGTATCTTGGGAGTGGTAACTGATCTCATGGAGTTGTCAATGAACACTGCAGCCATTGAAGACCAAGAACCATGGACTTGGGGTTTTCCTTCTCCAAGATTCCCATGGTGGACCTCAAACTGTTGGTTCTTTCCCATAGTTTCCTGTACTACATATGATCTGAGGCTCTTGAAAGGTCCTTCTATGGTGATTGGTACCATTTACTTTCCATCCATTCAAGAAGAACATAAAAGAGACATAATTTGATATGGAAAATCTATCCTGAAAGTCATCTCTGGTACCTGAGGCCTCTAGAGAAAATCCGGTTTCTATATTAGATTTGAACCATGGGGTCCATTTTCATTCTGGCTTTGTTTATCAAAGTGGTATTTTTCTTCATCATTTTATCAAAGTGCTGGTTATGTACCATTTGTCCTCCTAAAGTGATCAGATGTATCTGATCACCCCGATTGCCCCCAAGGAGCAGAGGAAAATAGCTACTACCTTCTCTGGCCATCTGTTACTTCCTTGTAGTATCCTCCCTCTGAACTTTTTATTACGATCATTGTCACTATTTTATTATCATTGTGTCTAGTATAGTGCCTTGCCTGTGGCATCATTCAGCTAGCTGTTTATCAAGTGTACAATGATCAATTGATGGAACTGATTGACATTGGTAAATGGAAACAGGTTTAAGTATCTTTTGGCAAAAAAAAAAATCCACCTCACCTCGCAACAACTCAACTTTGAAGCACATCTTATTTTCCTTTTCACTGCCTCTCACAGAATAGACCCACAGAAAATTAAAAGGTGTTTAACTCTTAAAAGGGGATCTGTATCATTTATTTTTAGAAAGAAACAGAAGAAAAGAGGAAAGAGGAAAAAAGAAGAAAATAGAAGGAAATGGTAGTGTGAAGAGGGCAAAGGAGGAAGCATCTGGGAGCTAGCTCTTTCTAACCCAAAGTGGAGGAATGACAGCAGCAGCAATTTTAATGTGTTAGCTTTATTGAGTGTGTATTGTGCCAGGAATTTGTACTATTAACTCAGACATAACGGCAACTCTTGGAGGTATGTAATATAATATGTAATTCCCGTTTGACAGATGAAGACACTGAGACACGTAGAGTTGGGTAGCTTGTCCATGGCTACACCACTGGAAAGATTTCATACTGGGGTATATGGAACCAGGCAGCACAACACTGTAGCCCAAGCTGGGGGCTGCACTGCACTGCCTCTCCGTGAAGCTGTCTCTCACCAGATGCTTAGTTTGTACTCCCCACTTCACCCATACCATTTTACTTAATCATCATAACCATGTTGTGAAGTGGTTTTGTGATTACCATTCCAATGGCGAGGACAGTGAGTCTCAGAAAAAGAATGTCAATGACCTGTGCTTCTTTCTCCAGCTTCTGAAAGGCAGGTTAGAATTCGAACTCAGAGGGTTGAAAGTCCAAAGCCCCTGTTCTTTCTCTGTGCCAAATGCCTCTTTTTGAAAGTGTAGCAGAAAGCTTTCCACCCTGTCTCTAACTTCACGGGAACAGCTGAGGGTTCCCATCGCACCACCTAAACTCACAGCCTTTTACCTCAAAATGAGGTAGTCATTTTAGTTTGGGGGAATTTTACTATTGGTCACCTTTGAGTTCCAGATATTGGAGAAGCACCCTATTTACCTCTCTCTCATTGTCTGGCACCCTGCATCTCCATCTGCAAGGACCTAGAGTCCCTGCCGTCTTTCGATTTATTTCTGCTGTGAGGGATTAAAATGAATCACTGTTAACTTTTATATGTAGTCATTCATATAATGGGTACGCATTTAAAAAAGTAAAATCCTTCTTTAGATGAATATTGATTCAGAAGATAAGACTCATGAAGAAGATACTAAGTTTAAACAAAATATTTCTTTAAACTACTACACATGTAAGCATACATCCACACATTTACATATTACCATTGTACTTGAAACGTTCTCCTTAAAAACAAATGTGATAAATGGTTTAGTTATTATTTCAGTTTGGAAATAGGCAGCTACAGAAATAACATTTTAATAGATTCCAGATTAGACTGCATGCTATATTTGTAATAAGGACTTGTTTCCAACATTAGTTGGCAGATCACTCGTATGAACAATTATCCAAATAGCTATTAGGATATGATTGCGCTCATTTCCAGGCAAAGCAGGGTTGCCAGAACTCAGCCTGGCTGCTGGTTAGATTTTGGTTTGACTTTTGGAGAAAGCCACAAGAATTTGTCAGTCATCTTGGCTGTAAGGGAGTCTCCCTGTCTTGAGGCTAGTCTCCTTCCTACTTGAAAATAAGGGCAAATGTGTTTCTCTTTTGTTTTATTTTTACAGTTTTACATGATCTAGAAAAAAAAAGAAGGAAAGAAGAGAAAGGCAGGGAGGAAGAGAGGGAAGGGGCGATGTTGCACAGGAAAGTAAAATGAAACACGAAGAACATGAAGGCGGCTGTGGCTTAAAATCCTGGAGAAGCATGGGCGCCATGGTCATGCATCCATAGCCATGCATACATCATTTTGTGGGTATCCTCCATAGTTATATCTCTGCAGAGAGAGTCATACGTAGTGCAATTTGAACAAGGGGATGCCAAAAAAATGGTGTTTATAGAAATAGAAAATCAAGCTTTTTCCTGTTGCACATTCATTATGCTTCTGCATAGTTTGGCACTAGGGATCTTCCTGGTTAATCTGGTCCAACACTCTAACCTAAGAACAGTGACTCCCTTAGACTAGGTGAAGAAAAGCTCCCTTTGTGCTCAGTCTATGGCTGGTGGAAAGATTATTTAGAAAGCCCGTGTGCTTCATTGGAGTGGGGTGATCACTCCCCATGATGATGGAGGTTTACGACAGGTCTCAGATTCCACTCATCAACCACCAAAACCACTGTCCCTGCCACAGCTGGAAAGGTCTCTATTCTTCTTCAGATTGTGGGGCGGTGGAAGGCTGAAAGGGCAAAGCAAACACTTTTGTTTTTCAACCTACAGTTATGGAGTCCATCTTGTTGAAGACTTCTCCAGTGTACTTTGCCAGTTTGGGCTGGAAAGACCAGTTATCTGAGATAATTATCTTTAATGTAAAGAAAATATGAACTCAGAAAGATATTTTTTCTTACCTAGTGTAATGGAATGAGATCATTTTACTTTGCATAAAATCTAAGGGTCTCCAGTAGCCATCTAGTTGACATCTTTGTTCTAGTGATTATTATCACAACTAAACTATGTAAAGTGGTTGAGGATCAATAGTGGACTTTGAGTTCTATTATGAGTGATTCCTACTAAGGTATAACTGTCCTAACATTGGAATTCAGAGTGTTAGTAGAGGGAAGTCAAAGGCTCATTCTTATAGCTATCCTACATCATTCTTGGTGCCACTTTACAATTATTTTCATCAAGTATTTATTGTACTTTTACCATGTGGCAGAGCATTAAGTTCTTATAATTCCATGATCTCTTTTGATGTTTGCAATGATACTTTTGGGGAAGTTTGATTATTAACGTCCATCTTATAGATGTGCAAACAGGGTATCAGAGAGTTTCAGTAGCTCATTCAAATATGAAAGGAACTTATGAATGATCTGGAATGCAGACTCAGGTATTCTAACACTTAGCTCATGGCTATGTGGGTCCCCTAGCCTAAGGAGGTATATGATGACCTATATTTTGAAGAAAAAAAATAATATACTCAAACAAAAACATCAAACTAGTTGTTCTTAGCATATGTAAGGAAGCAAAATCATCACTGAAAGGAGACCCTGCCTCCAAATCTCAAGGGCGAATTCTTTTTTCTGCCCTGGAAGCTATAGACTCCTTCCCTCATGACCGGCCTAAAGGACCAAATGAGAAGATTCTAGACTGGTTTAAAAAATAATAAGAGTTTCAACAGAGATTGGCTCTTTTCTGTAGAGACAGTGAAAGGCAGGGGTTTTTCTGTATTGAGTCTCTAGCAGAATGAGATGAGAGAAAGAATGAGGTGAAAGATTAACTTCAAGGACTAAACCTCACATGACATATGTATCCTGGTGGAGAGAAAGGGAGAGTCTTTCTCTGTTTCCTCCTTGCCCCGTGCTTCCTAAACACTATTATATTTTCAATTTCTTGATTTCCTTAGAAAAAAATTCTTACTGAATATGTGTAAATAAAAAATATTGGATCAACAGTAATATAAACATTGACACAGATTGTTCTTGAAAGATTATCTTAAGGAAGGAAGGAAGGAAGGAAGAAAAAAAAGAAAGAAAGAAAAAGAAAGAAAGAGAGAAAGAGAGAGAGAAAGAGAGAAAGAGAGAAAGAAAGAAAGAAAGAAAGAAAGAGGAAGGAAGGAAGGAAGGAAGGAGGAAAGAAAACCTTATCAGCAACTACTGAGCCATAGTTGCAGTAAAGGGATCTTTATTTTTTTTTATTTTTTTTACAAATAGTTTATTGTCAAATTAGTTTCCACATAACACTCAGTGCTCATCCCCACAAGTGCCCTCCTCCATGCCCATCCCCCCTCCCCCCCACATCCATCAGTCCTCAGTTTTTGTCAGCATTCAAGAGTCTCTCATGGTTTGCCTCTCTCCCTTTCCCCCACCATTTCCGCCCTTCTTCTCCCCCTTTTTCCTCCGTCAAGTTCCTCCTAATCCTCCTATACGTGCAAACATATGATATTTGTCTAAAGGGATCTTTAAAATAGAAGTCTCCTTCTAGGCTGGTAGGACTGTATTAGAAAGCATTTGAGCATTTCTGTTTAAATTCATAAGAAATTTTGATTCTTTGTTTTGCCCAAGGGTGATATATAATATTAAGGATGCAGAGAGGTTGAAGGATAAGGCATGGTTGATTCCCAAGTCCTAACTGTTTTATGAGATCACACTGAATTTACTCCAAAACAGGACATCACATTCTCTGGAATCTTTCTTTTTTTTCTTTCTCCCCCATCAGTAATTCCAACTTTGTCCTGGCATTATCTAAGTGTGTATTGTCAATCAGAGGGAAGGCATTGGGTTCTGCCTGCCACAGCCTTTATTCCTGATTGACTTTTAAAACATATCACAATCATAGGAAGCTCATGTGACCCGCAACGTCAAGGATATAATTAACTATAAAGAGAACACACCCTTCTGTTTTATATAAATTCTTATTAAAATCTGCAATCACCTAGGGTATAATGATATTCTGCATGCACTTTCTTTTTCATAACTACTGCTGAAATTAAACTTGGAAAAGAGGAGGAAAAGATTGATATTGTTGGTCGTTGGGGTTTGCATTTGGCATTCCTCAAATAATGGGATGTAATATGGTTATGCAGAAAACAGATTGATTTTTCACAATTTTCCCACAGAGGTAATGGAGAACAGACTGGAGGAAATTCCAAGGTTTCATTGGGGGAACTATTTGCAACACAACTGAAGAAGAAAACAAACTCAAACCATCCTTTTATGCAATTTTGCCTTCAATATTTTTAAGTAGGAAATTTGCTAACTAATTTGTTTTCATTCCTGTGAGTTTCAGGAATTTGGGAATATTTTCAGTTTTGCAGAAAGATTTCAGAGAATCTACCAATTGGGTGAATCACAGGTGATATCAGTTAAAATAATGGTGATGGTAATGGAAGTGCATAAAAGTTTCTTCTTAGGATTTAAGTCATGTGTTTTAGAATCTCCTTTTTTTTTTCCCCCCAACTCCTTTCTTCTCTGTCTCCCTACATCCCAGCAGAAGCTAAAAGATAATATCAATGCATTACTGATATTGAAACAAAGCCAGAGATGTTGGGGCATATGCCCAATGTCACATAGTTGGTAGTCGCAATACTAGAATCTCTCCCACTTCAGCTTACACAGACTTTTATTAATGCTACAGACAGGAATGCACCCATGAATTTAATTTCCTATTTCTTTGCAGGAAGCCAGTCAACTCTGTTGGTTAGTGCACGATGCTAATGAGGCCAAGGTCACTAGCTTGGCCCCCTGAACGGCATCTTTAGCTTTGCACTTATAGAATTTCCTTCTCTTTCTAACTCTGGACCATAGACCTGAATAGAACAAAACTTTCCCTCCGTTTCCTGCATGATCCAAATATGGACGCTTCATAGAAAACCTGTCTTCGTCACTGAGAAAGCAGTTCAAGAAGTTTTTATTCTAAATTCCATGTCTCCAGATAACGATGTCACTAGAACGATCAGCCAAAATTAATGAGTCCACGTTTTTGCTTTTATTAATAAACCTTTGTTTTTCTCTCTCTCTCTCTCTTTTTTCTTTTTTTTTTCCACACTGGGCATGTCTTATTCCTAGCACAGGGAGAGAATTATTTCTCATCACCCCAATCTGTAGGCTCCAGAAAAACAGCGCAAGGATGACTCAACAAGGAGGTAGCTGTGAACATAAGTGTGTTCAGGAGTAGCAATGAGCTGTGCAGGATTTCCAGTTTTAGACCTGGTATTCCTCACTGCAGACTCTGTAAAGACTGAGTACCTAGGCTTCAGGGAAAAAATCGGCAACATAAGTTCCTGGTGCATGTGTAGATGTTGCCCAGCTCTCTTTTTTCAAACGAAGAGCTTCGTCTTTGATACACTTATCCCATCTCAACACTCTTTACTTCCAGTCGCTTCCTCTTTTCCCAGAGCATGAAAAGTTGTCACATGGTTTATGGCCTGAGGAGAATCCCTAACATCTTCCTCATGCCCAGAATTTCCAGCCTGTTGCCCTATGCTCTGGCCTGGAAATATTTCTAGGAGAGGATGGGGTGGCAAAATGACACTTTTATAATAAGTCTGTGATGAACTGAGAAAATAGTATAAATATAGGCCTCAAAGCATCAAAGAAGGAAGTCAGAGCATGATGCTTTAGGTCATACAGACAGGTTAGAAGGTGATCTCTTCTTTTATCTGCTCATTCTTACATCCACTAATGATATAGATCCCGTTCCAGACTTCTCTGGTTATAACCTTCGACTTCTAGTTTGGACATGGCCTTCTCCTTCTTGACAAAACTTTTTTTTGGATCACATTCTCACAAGGATACACACAGGCAGCTTTCATGTTAGAGGACAGTCTCGTCAACTGATTAAAACATAGGCCTAGTCATTGCGTTTCCCTTCTAAGCATAGTTATTTTATGTTGAGACTTCTAGAGAAAATGAAGGATTTCTCTTAAAGCAACAAGTCATAGAGGGATGGAAATTCATACCCCGAGAGCATGGCTTCAAGAAAATACACAGAAGGTGGTGGTGGGGGTGTCTTCCTTTTAGGCTGTTAAAATAAGACCATGTAGAATTGATAAGTGAATTCTGTCCACAAACACGTTTGATCTCTTACTGTGGACTTCAGCACATTGTTTGAAGCTTTGAGGGAGAAGTAACTGATGGCTCTGAGCTCACTAGGTGAAATCTTCTTATACCAATGGAAGATGGTGTCAGGAGGCACTAGACCCAGATCTCCTTTTCTGCTTAGAAAACTTACCCAATATCTTATTCCCAGAGCAAACACAATTTCTATGGTTTTTCTATTGCTTAGCTGGCAAGTCAGCCAAGTGGAGTACATTATTTCATAGTAAAATAAACCTTCAGATTTGTTTTTTTTTTTTTTTTTTTTTTTCTTGCG